>NC_134691.1:264496836-264679336 GCF_050947455.1 Rhinoderma darwinii | reverse complement strand
TTACTCAACGAAAATGTTTAGTACAACAATTCAGATTCCTTTTGTGCATAACTTCTATATGGATGCTGCAACTTTCTTCAATTTGTATATATTGTGTTGATCAAAATATGTCTCAATCTGCACACATAAACACACAGAACCATTCCAATACAAACCAATTAGCACGTGGACATTGATGTGTATGTGGACTCATGGCAACGCACAAATATGCATGAGTACAGACAGATAGTGCTGTCATGAGAACACAGTAGTATAGCATCCGGTGTTTTAAAGTATTTTTTCTTTGATTACGGGCTAATCTATATCCTTATTTATGTAGACTTAGGCCTCGTTCACATCTGCGTTGGGGTCCCGTTCTGACGTTTCGTCTGAGGTTTCAGTCAGAACGGGACCCTGAACAGACACAAACTGACACCGACGGAAACCAGAGGTTTCCGTTTCCTTCACCATTGATTTTAATGGTGACGGATCCGGTGCCCGTGGTTTCCGTTTGTCTCTGTTGTGCATCGGACCCGTAGTTTTGTCTGTTCAGGGTCCCGTTCTGACGGAAAGCTCAGACGGAATGTCAGAACGGGACCTCAACGCATGTGTGAACGAGGCCTAACCAGCATCACAAAGACTTCATATGTTCAGGGCATGTAGCTCAGGCTCAGCGCATACAGGTCATAGTCATTCACTATACACCCTACGGTCTAAAGGTGTATTTAGGTTGGCTGTGGGATTGATTGTATAGCAATGCTCTTGAATGCTGATAGCTGAGCCCCTGACTAAAGCATTGAGAGATGATCTCAATAACAACTCAGTTTATCACTATCCTGTAATAGCCACATCAAAGCACCACCACAGAGCAGGGCGAATAGAAAGTGGCTATGGCAGCAGACTCTCACTAAACATCATAGGTATGTTTGGAAATTGTCTATCTAAATAGAGGAACCTATTTGTATGTCTTATGGTAAATGGAAAATTAAATACTTCCCACAGTTTTTTGTTCACGTCTACAACGTGGAGAATATCTACAAGGGATTGAAAGTTGGGGAAATAAGATATAACACTACATCCTGGGGGTTTATAATGCACAAGAAAGGTATAAAATGAAATACCTCTCTACACAGTTTTACATCAGGACGTTGCAGTGGAAAAGTGGTACTCCACACCGGCCACCAATAATGATGTAAATCAATTGGAAATCCCGCCCTCATCTCCAAAAATAAAATCGATTACTTTTATTCTATCATATAAAAAGCATCAAAATTGCTGGACACAAAAACATAGCGGAAAGGACGCTAACATTTTCAGACCAACCACATGGTCCATGCTCATAGCACAATTCTTCCCATAAAAAACACAGGTTACAAACACACTTGTATCCTTTGTGTATGCCACACAAGACTTTGTGGTTGGTCAGAAAAATGTTAGCATCCTTTCCACTATGTTTTTATGTCCTGCAATTTTGATGCTTTTATAATGATGAAATAAAAATCATTGGTTGTATTTGTGGAGACACCCTTTTCATTCTTCCATCCGTCTTTTTCAAGCAAATGATGCCAGTGATACAGTGAATCTTGTAAAAATAAGAAGTGACATCATTAAACAATCATGCAAAGCCATGTGTCTACTGTGTATGGATTTAATTACATCCACTCAAGTAATCTATATTATATACATCAGTGTTCATCAGCGCAATCCCCATCTAAGGCTCTGGTCGCATTTACATCGGAAGCTTTGCAGATTCCATAATCACTGCCAGCAAAAATAGTGCAACATGCAGCGCTACAGATGTCTCACCCTTACCTTTGCTTGAATTTGGTAAAGGACTCCAATTTTTCATGAAACCAATTTAATGCAATATTGTCACATGTTAGCAAAAACCCTGACAGGATGCAATTCACATAACAACCACTGGGTGGCCACACATAGAGACATATAGAATAGACATCTCGTGAAAGAGTTTCGTGAAATCATGTATTTTTTTTTCAAAGCTGGTCATCTTGCGCCAAACATCTCAGGATATGTTGAGATAAGGTGAAAAGGTAAGGAAGGACATATCTGTATTTTGTTTTTCTCTATAATGAAACAGAATAACGGAAAACTTTGAGCAGATGCGAACACAGCCTAAATTAATTAAAATACACAAAATTAATAATACGTGAAAGTCTGGACCTAGAATAAAAAAATATTACTCACATAAGGGAGAGTAGGATCACTCAGCATTCGGCAGCAAAAAGTGCGCATGTGTCAATTGCTTTGAAAACACTTTCGTAGATGTAACAGGTCATGTGAATCTCATTCCTTCCCGGAGTCCTTATTACCCAATAAGTGATCGGTCACATAAGATATCTTATGGAACAGATCATGCGCTTTAGTAGATGTAAATCTCCACCATTGAGTTCAAACCAACAGGAGACACAAGAAACAATATATCCAAGTATGGCCAACTGCTTCTTCTGCCACATCTAACATCAACTTGTAGGGTATTAACTTTACATGACGTTTCTAGAATTCGTTACATGTGGCTGATTTTAGGACACTACATTATATATAGAGCTGCACAGTTCCTCAAGAATAGTTACTAAAGGCAAATTTAATTACAAACGTCAATCAACTTTCACCCCAACTGCTTCGCAAGTGATTGTTCAGATTACAATGATACTCCAAGTGAATTTGAATTTACAACCTCTGCATTACAAAGCAGCATCCCTACCTGGCATTTTCACCTGTGCTGTTTTCATAACCCTCTATAACAGAAGACAGTAGATAGCAATGATTTGCCTAAGCAGCTTGTAAGCCCTGCAGTCAATAACCATCATGTAAGCAAAGGTTGGTGGGTGTCACGATGCGGGGTGTGGATGTCACGATGCGGGGTGTGGACCCACTGGGCCGTACCGCGTAGCGGGGATGGCAGCTGGCCAAACCAGAAGGTACACAGTTCAATGGTTCAGCGAGAGTACCTGAGGCAATCGTAGGCAGTGGCGAGGCGGACACGTCCAGAACCAGGCGGTGGGAAGTCGTTCGGTGAGGCGTAGCAGGGTAGCGTAGACTGTAGCACAGCATGGCAGGTAGCACAGCACGGCAATAGCACTAGGTAGCACGGAAACAGGATACGGGATACGGAATACAGGAGCAAGGTACACTGGGAGGCTGGAAGACACTGGGAGACCATAAGCAAGACGAACAATGGGAAAACTAACAACGCTCTGGCAAAGGGCAAGAGGGCAGAGCCCTTTTTATAGCCTAGGGCATCCTGGGCCAGATTACAGTTTTTACAAAAACGCGCGCACTGGCCCTTTAAGGCCGTGCACGTGCGGGCGCGCGCACCCGCCGGAGACACTCGGAATCCGGAAGAGAGTGCCGGCGCCTGACTGGGGGACGACACTGCAGGCAGGTAAGCTGTCCATGGCTACAACCGTCGGGGTTAACGACCGATCGACGGGCCGTGGCCATAGACGTTACAGTATCCCCCCTCTTATGCCCCCTCTTCTTGGGACCAGAGCGAGAGAGAAACTTCCTCACAAGAACAGGGGCATCGATGTTCTCCTCTGGCTCCCAAGACCTCTCTTCTGGGCCGAACCCCCTCCAGTCCACCAAATAAAATGTCCTTCCTCCCACCTTCTTGGTAGCCAGAATCTCCTTTACCTCGAAAGTCCCAGATGGGCCGGCAGGAACCACTGTGGAACTAGGAGTCCTGGAGTAGCGGTTCAGGACCACCGGTTTTAGCAGGGAGACGTGAAAGGAGTTAGGAATCCTGAGAGTGGGGGGGAAGCCGCAGCTTGTAGGATACCGGGTTAATTTGTAGCAGGACTTCAAAGGGACCAAGGAACCTCGGGGCAAATTTGCATGACGGCACCTTCAGCCGGAGGCGCCCGTCTTCTTGTGTCTGCCTTTCTCTTCATGCGGTCCACCGCCAAGAGGATAGAAGATCGGGTCTGTTGCCATATCTGTAGAAAGTCCCTGAAGGTGGAGTCGGCTGCAGGCACCTGGGACATTGTAGAAACAGGAAGAGGTATACGAGGATGTTGGCCGTAGACGATGAAAAATGGACTGGATGTGGTCGAGTCACTGGTGTGGTTGTTATAGGAGAACTCTGCCCACGGGAGCAACTGCACCCAATCATCATGGCGCCTGGACACAAAGTGACGTAGGTAGTTCTCCATAATCTGGTTAACTCTCTCGACTTGCCCGTTGGACTGGGGATGATAGGCCGAAGAGAAGTCCAATTTCACACAAAGGAGCCCGCAGAGTGCTCTCCAAAACTTCGAGGTAAACTGGACACCTCTGTCCGAGACAATATGCAGGGGCAATCCGTGCAGACGGAAGATGTGCTGTATGAAGAGGTCAGCCAACCGTGTAGCAGACGGCAGAGCGGTCAACTGGATAAAGTGAGCCATCTTGGAAAATCGATCCACCACCACCCAGATCACACTGCCACTCGCAGAAGGAGGAAGATCCGTGACGAAGTCCATAGCGACATGTTGCCACGGGGCAACGGGCACAGGCAGTGGTTGGAGCAAGCCCGCAGGTCTGGAGTGAGCAACTTTATTTGCTGCACAGACTGTGCACGAGGAGACAAAGTCCATGACATCTTTGGGCAACGTGGGCCACCAGAACTGACGGGTGATTAAATCTTGGGTCTTACGAGCACTCGCGTGACCTGCCAGCTTGTGCACGAGGAGACAAAGTCCATGACATCTTTGGGCAACGTGGGCCACCAGAACTGACGGGTGATTAAATCTTGGGTCTTACGAGCACCCGCGTGACCTGCCAGCTTAGAGTTGTGACCCCAGCGAAGAATTCTTCCTCGGTCAGCCAGACTCACAAAAGTCCTACCCGGAGGAATGTCTCTGACTTGCAGGGGATTCACAGAGAAGATACAGGATGGGTCAATGATATTCTGTGGAGATTCCATGGCGTCCTCGGTTTCGAAAGATCTAGACAAGGCATCGGCCCTTACATTCTTGTCGGCGGGATGGTAGTGGAGTTCGAACCGGAACCGAGCAAAGAACAACGGCCACCTGGCTTGACGAGGATTCAACCGCTGGGCCGTCTGTATGTAGGTCAAATTCTTGTGATTCGTGAAGATCAGGATAGGGTGAACCGCGCCTTCCAGTAGGTGTCTCCACTCCTGCAGAGCCAGTTTGATGGCCAGTAACTCCCGGTCCCCAATCGAGTAGTTACGCTCTGCGGAAGAAAACAGCTTGGAATAGTAACCACATACCACGGCCTTGCCTTTCGGTCTTTTCTGGAACAACAGTGCACCAGCACCCACCGAGGAGGCGTCCACCTCTAACGAAAACTGTAAGGACACGTCCGGATGGTGCAGAATGGAGGCAGATGTGAAGGCTTTCTTTAAGGATTCAAATGCGGCTTCAGCCTCCGGGGTCCACAACTTGGCATTCATACCTTTCTTAGTGAGGGTGGAGATAGGTGCTGTCAAAGATGAGAAGTTGGGGATGAAGAGTCGGTAGAAGTTGGCGAATCCTAGAAAGCGTTGGATGGCCCTTAAGCCTTGGGGGCGTGGCCACTCCAGGACGGCCTTTACCTTCTGGGGATCCATCTTGAGACCCTGATCTGAGATAATATAGCCCAGGAAGGATAGAGACTTCTTCTCGAACACACACTTCTCCAATTTGGCGTAAAGTCGATTCTCTCTTAGACGGAGCAACACCTGGTGGACATGACTTCGATGAGTTACTGGGTCTGGGGAAAAAATCAGAATGTCATCGAGATACACCACAACACAAACATACAGGAGATCACGAAAAATTTCATTGACAAATTCTTGGAATACTGCGGGAGCGTTACACAGGCCGAAGGGCATGACTAAGTATTCGCAATGCCCATCACGAGTATTAAAGGCAGTCTTCCACTCGTCACCGCGACGAATCCGGATCAGATTATAGGCCCCCCGCAGGTCCAGTTTAGAAAAAAATTTTGCCCCCCGTATGCGATCAAACAGTTCCGAAATTAAAGGCAGAGGATACCTGTTCTTCACCGTGATCTGGTTTAGGCCTCGGTAGTCGATACAAGATCGTAATGATCCATCTTTCTTTTTAACAAAGAAGAACCCTGCTCCGGCCGGGGATGAAGATTTACGAATGAAACCCCTCTCCAGGTTCTCTTTGATGTAAGCCGACATGGACTGGGTCTCTGGCAGGGAGAGAGGATACACTCTACCATGAGGAGGAGACGATTCCGGAACCAGGTCGATTGGGCAGTCATATGCCCGGTGTGGCGGCAAGGTCTCGGCCTCCTTTTTATTGAAGACATCACCGAACATAGAGAAACAGAGGGGCAAACCTGCCAACGACTGAAGAGGAGCGGGCTGTGGCGACTGGATGGGACTCAGACAGCGGTCAAGACACTTCGGGCCCCACTGGAGAACCTCTCCAGAGTTCCAATCCAGGACGGGGGCGTGCAGACGAAGCCAAGGCAACCCCAACAGCACGGGGTTGACGGCCTTGGATAGGACGAACAGAGAGATGATCTCAGCATGAAGGGCTCCCACTTGGAGTTTCAACGGCTTGGTTATGGACACAACTGGGTCTGGTAATGGCAGTCCATCCACCGAGGCAACGATCAACGGCCTTTCAAGCGGGATAGTGGGCAACTGTAGGAGATCCACAAGATCCTGGCAGATGAAGTTGGCTGCAGAGCCGGAGTCCAGATATGCGGAGACCTGATGAGACCTCTCGCCAGCAATAATGGTTACAGGAATAAATAGTTTGGAGGAGAGTTCTTGCTTTAATGTGTTGACGCCCAGGGTTGTCTCTCCAACCAAGCCTAGGCGCTGGGGTTTTTTGGCTTGTGAGGACACAGACGCACGACGTGGCCAGCGAGGCCGCAATATAAGCACAGTCCAGAGGTGCGCCTGCGCTGTTTCTCCTGGACCGATAATTTTAGTCGGTCAACTTGCATCGGAACCTCAGGCAAAGCGATAGAAGCAGGCAAGAGGGGTTGCTGAAAGTTGGGCGCCAGTCTAGGACGCCGGCGCTCCTGACGAACTTCATGGGATCTCTCCCTCAGCCTTATGTCAACCCGAGTGGCAAGCAGAATCAAGTCGTCCAACGCGGGAGGCAGGTCTCGAGCAGCCAGTTCGTCCTTGATCTCGGGCGACAGACCATGCCAATAGGATGCCACAAATGCCTCATTGTTCCAGGATAGCTCTCCTACCAGAGTCCGGAACTGAATAGTATACTCGCCCACGGAGTTGTCCTCTTGGCGAAGGTTGAAGATGGCGGTGGCGGCTGATGAGACTCGTCCTGGTTCCTCAAAAACGGTTCGGAAAATTTGTGCGAACTCCTGGAAGTCTCGGGTCTCGGGTCCCTGACGTTCCCAGATAGGGTTAGTCCATGCCAGGGCCTTGCCGGTCAGGAGGGAGATGATAAATGCGATCTTTGCTCCATCTGACGGAAATGCCCGAGAGTGCAGGGTAAAATGAATGTGGCATTGGTTCAGGAACCCCCGACAAGCACTGGCGTCTCCTTCGAACCGAGAGGGCAATGGCAGCGAGAACCGAGGGTCCGTACAGGAACTGCCAGGAGGAGCAACAGGAGGGTCGGCTTGAGGAACTTGCACAGAAGCAGGAATGGAGGCAACTAGCGTCCCTAGCTGCTGTGCCATAGAGTCCACGGCCACGAGGAGCTGGTCCTGCCTAGCTCGGAGATCCAGCAGATCCGCCTGCATGGCTTGGGAGGGTGACAAGCCCTTGAATTGGCCAGCGGGGTCCATGGCCAGAGCGTACTGTCACAATGCGGGGTGTGGATGTCACGATGCGGGGTGTGGACCCACTGGGCCGTACCGCGTAGCGGGGATGGCAGCTGGCCAAACCGGAAGGTACACAGTTCAATGGTTCAGCGAGAGTACCTGAGGCAATCGTAGGCAGTGGCGAGGCGGACACGTCCAGAACCAGGTGGTGGGAAGTCGTTCGGTGAGGTGTAGCAGGGTAGCGTAGACTGTAGCACAGCACGGCAGGTAGCACAGCACGGCAATAGCACTAGGTAGCACGGAAACAGGATACGGGATACGGAATACAGGAGCAAGGTACACTGGGAGGCTGGAAGACACTGGGAGACCATAAGCAAGACGAACAACGGGAAAACTAACAACGCTCTGGCAAAGGGCAAGAGGGCAGAGCCCTTTTTATAGCCCAGGGCATCCTGGGCCAGATTACAGTTTTTTACAAAAACGCGCGCACTGGCCCTTTAAGGCCATGCACGCGCGGGCGGGCGCACCCGCCGGAGAAACTCGGAATCCGGAAGAGAGTGCCGGCGCCTGACTGGGGGACGACGCTGCAGGCAGGTAAGCTGTCCATGGCCACGGCCGTCGGGGTTAACGACCGATCGACGGGCCGTGGCCATAGACGTTACAGTGGGGGACCACATTACCATTGGAGCGGCAAGTTTTTTGTTTTTGTAAATTATAGGCTGTTTTATTATTTTAACATATATGCAGATGTTTATAAACTGTACAACCCCTTTTAACTTTAAAGGCAGATGTCCCAAAAAAACGATCACTTTTTTGATTTACACAACAAATATATACATTTTAGTCTTTGTAGTAAATGTTAGGTTTAACCAGGCGCTTCAACCAAGCAATCATTGGCTTTATTGTGGCAGTCAACAACAAGGTAAGTATACAGTACATGTATACATGATTAAAAGCAGCTAAGTTGTTCAAAGATCTGGGGCGGTCCCAGATACTTATACATAAAAAAACCAAATATAAGCATAGTAAAAAAAAATGCAACAATTGGTTTAATGCTTTTCCCTAGATTCTACACTATCACATGCCAATTTTTATAAAAACAGCAAAAAAAAAATGTCGTTGAAAAGGCGGTATTTTCTATACATTTTTCCTGTAGCGGGTGCCCTTAGCATCCTGAGGCAGGAGAAAGATGAGTTGACCGCCTAACTCCACAACATTTATATAGTGGGTAAAAAGCCAATAGATGCAGAGCACTGGCAGATTGGGTGGGCTTTGCCTCAGAATCATGCAGCAGCGGTTGTGTTTCTTAATGGTCCCAGACCACTATAGATGAAAAGCCTTATAAAATGAGCACATGTTGGCCCAGCAATAAGGGAAGTGAGCTAAGGTATGTAAGTGGTCTCCATTTTATAAATGTTAACTTTAGAGTTTCACTTTAAAATAAAGCTTATTTTTTTTCAAATTTATTATTGAAAACCTTATTCTAGAATTATGTTGTATTAAAGTAAAAAATGGACAGAGAATACTAGATATGACATGACAGGGAAATAATGTCCTAATTTCTGCTTATCCCAGAGATGCTGTGTGACTTGAATAAATTAAACTGATTATGTATTGACATATGCACCACTGAAAGAAATTATGGAGAAATACGCAGAGTAAATGACTAATACAGGCACGGTGCTTGTTGAATAATGTGTTCTCTGAACTTTTACAAGTTTTGAAGTTAAAACATGTTACTTCATTTTTCTACATGTTATGATCCAAAATTAAAGCGTACATCACCTTTTAGAATGATTTATTAGAATAAGGATATGTGTGTACATGAGGAATAACAAATTTTTTGGACATTATATGATTTGTATTCTGCATTTTTTTTAGCAGCTTTCTCTTCTGCAGGTTCTATCTCTAATTCTCATTTTTTTTCTGAGTTAGTCAACTAGTTATCTTGTTTTCTATACATTGCACACATAGGGAAGAGAACATCCTGCTCTCCTATATCTATCTATTACATATATAGAAACAGCAGCAACATGGAGGATATCATACAGCAGCATTGAGCAGTGTAGCTGTGAATCTCGGACTGGGATGAGATATAATACTTACTAGAAGCTGCAGCAGCATGTCTGTGTGTCCCTCTGTGCCTCTCTCTTACTCTGGTTCTCTCTTACTCTGCTCCTGATCTACTCCCCCTCCCCTCCCCATAGACTTAAATGGGCAGCTGTAACAAGATCCTTCAGTGAGCATATAGTCCGTCCAGAGGTGGACACAGACTGCAGAGGGCGCCCCTGTGCAAAGAATGTGCCTGGGCCCCCCATAACCTAACCACACATATAAAACTAAACAAATCTATATTGCACATTTTATTACTAGTTTAAAACACAAGAAACAAACATAAATTATGCAAATAATGTTACTGAATAATACCACCACACCATAACCACATAGAAACTTAATAATATCCCCATACAGATACTGAATAATACCACCACACCATATCCACATAGTGACTGAATAATACCCCCATACTGTTACTTAATAATACCACCACACCATACCCACATAGTGACTGAATAATATCCCATACTGTGTGGTTATGGTGTGAAGGTATCATTCAGTCACAGTGACTGAATAATACTACCATACTGTTACTGAATAATACCTCCACACCATAACCCCATAGTGACTGAATAATACCCTCAAACTGTTACTGATTAATAATGCCACACCATAACCACATAGTGACTGAATAATACCCCCATACTGTTACTGAATAATACCATCATACTGTTACTGAATAAAAAACACTATACAAAGACCAATATTACCACTATGTAATGACCATATAGTGGTGAATGTCAGTTATGCACAGGAGCTCTGCAGACCATATAAGTGGTTACAGCACATTTATATCCAGTGACTCACAGGTGATGCTTCCTCTGATCAGAGTCGTTCATTTTCCCCTTTCTTCTCCATCCGGCCCAGTCCACTGTGATGACTTATTCCAGCCACGACTCGTCTCTGCAGAATTTGACACACAGACATGATTGTTTCTCGCTTTTCCAGCACCCTCCACACCTATACCCCATCCTCTAAACAAACTCGTAATCCACAGTGCCCCAGATGGTAATAATGATCCCACAATAAAAGTGCCCCATCAGTAACTGTGCCCCCTTTGTGCCCCCACAGTAATACTACCCCTTTTGTGCCCCCTTGTATATAGCGCCACAGCATCCCTTGTAGATAGCGCCACAATGCCCTCCCCCTTGTATAATGTGCCATATAACTACCCCTTTGTAGATAGTGCCACACAGCCCCCTTCTTGTATATAGTGCCACCCAGCCCCCCCCCTGTTTATAGTGCCACACAGTCCCCCTTTATATATAGTGTCACACAGCTCTCCTCTCCCCTTGTATATAATGCCACACAGCCCCCCTCCCCTTGTATATAGTGCCACACAGCTACCCTTCCCTTGTATATAGTGCAACACAGCTCCCCCTCCCCTTGTATATAGTGTCACACAGCTTCCTCCCCCCTTGTACATAGTGACACACAGCCCCCCTCCCCTTGTATATACTGCCACTCAGCTCCCCCCTCCCCTTGTATATAGTGTCACACAGCTCCCTCCCCCCTTGTACATAGTAACACACAGCCCCCCTCCCCTTGTATATAGTGCCACACAGCTCCCCCTCCCCTTGTATATAGTATCACATAGCTCCCTCCTCCCCTTGTATATAGTAACACACAGCCCCGCTCCCCTTGTATATAGTGTCACACAGTTCCCCATTGTATATAGTCACAAAGCTCCCCCTCCCCTTGTATATAGTGTCACACAGCTCCCGCCCCCCCCTATATATAGTGCCACACAGCTCCCCTACCCCTTGTATATAGTGTCACACAGCTCCCTCCCCCCTGTATATAGTGCCACACAGCCCCCTCCCCTTGTATATAGTGCCACAAAGTTCCCCCTCCCCTTGTATTTAGTGTCACACAGCTCCCCCTCCCCTTGTATATAGTGTCACACAGCTCCCCCTCCCCCTTGTACATAGTGACACACAGCCCCCCTCCCCTTGTATATAGTGCCACACAGCTCCCCCTTCCCTTGTATATAGTGCAACACAGCCCCCCTCCCCTTGTATATAGTTTCACACAGCTCCCTCCCCCCTTGTACATAATGACACATAGCCCCCCTCCCCTTGTATATACTGCCACACGGCTCCCCCTCCCCTTGTAAAGTGTCACACAGCTCCCTCCTCCCCTTGTATATAGTATCTCTCAGCTCCCTCCTCCCCTTATATATAGTGACACACAGCCCCCCTCCCCTTGTATATAGTGCCACACAGGTCCCCCCTCCCCTTGTATATAGTGCCACACAGCTCCCCCTCCCCTTGTATATAGTATCACATATCTCCCTCCTCCCCTTGAATATAGTGACACACAGCCCCGCTCCCCTTGTATATAGTGTCACACAGTTCCCCCTTGTATATAGTCACACAGCTCCCGCCCCCTATATATAGTGCCACACAGCGCACCTACCCCTTGTATATAGTGTCACGCAGCTCCCTCCCCCTGTATATAGTGCCACACAGCCCCCTCCCCTTGTATATAGTGCCACACAGTTCCCCCTCCCCTTGTATATAGTGTCACACAGCTCCCCCTCCCCTTGTATACAGTATCACACAGCTCCCTCCTCCCCTTGTATATAGTGACACACAGCCCCCCTCCCCTTGTATATAATGTCACGCAGTTCCCCCTTTCCCCTTGTATATATAGTCGCACAGCTCCCCCATCCCCTTGTATATAGTGACACACAGCCCCCCTCCCCTTGTATATAGTGCCACATAGCTCCCCCTCCCCTTGTATATAGTGTCACACAGCTCCCTCACCCTGTATATAGTGCCACACAGCTCCCTCCCTTTTGTATATAGTGCCACATAGCTCTACTCACCCCTTGTATATAGGGCTACACAGCGCCCCCCCCCCATTGTATATAGTGACACACAGATCCCCCACCCCTTGTATATAGTGTTACATAGCACCGCCCTTGTATATAGTGTCACGCAATTCCCCCCCCTCCTTGTATATAGTGTTACACAGTGCCCCACTGTATATAGTGACACACAGCCCCCCCCTACCCTTGTATATAGTGTCACACAGCTCCCTTCCCTCCTGTATATTTTCACACAGCTCCCTCTCCTTCTGTATATTGTCACACAGCCACCCCCCCAAAAAATACAACAATTCTACTTCCCTTGCCCCGTTCCTGCGACGGACGGTGCACTGCATAGACGCGGGATGCATGTGCAGACCAGCGTGATGCAGTAACGTCATCACACCGGCCTGCGCAGGGAGACTTCCCAGCGCCTTATGGGCTGCAGGCCTAACGTGGCCTGCAGACTATAGTATTCAATTGTATCTGGTTCCTGAGGACGCAGATACAATTAAATGTGGCTGTCGCTAGCACCAGGGCTCACCGTGTGCTGGCCGTCCCGTAAATGTTATATGTCGGGCGGCGTGGGCCTCCTTATGCCTCGGGCATGGGGGCACAGAGATAATGGGGGCCCTGTGCCGATCTATGCACACAATGTTTATGGCAGCTGAGCAGACCCCCAACCCTTCCGGGCCCCTGTGAAGTTGAACCCGCTGCACCAGCGATATGTCTGCCCCTGAGTCCATCTTGTCTAGAGGAGAGGGATTTAGCTGTAAATTCAGAGTGAGGCTGGATTCACACGAGCACATTACGTCCGACTCTTTTCTTTGAGATTTCTAGCAAGTGAAACAAAATCTCGTTTACCTCCGTAATCTCGCGAGATTTTGCTTCCCTTGCCGGAGTCTCACAGAAAAGATTCAGAAGTGTCAGGATTCTGAATACACATGGCGTCCATTCTGGATGATCATGTGTATTCATTATCAGGACACTTGATTAACGTTAATCTCTGTTTATGTGGCTGCACATCGTTGCTGTTTAAATCAATGGAGATGAGTGTATGATGCTGACTGGTCACTGATTGTTCAGCGTCATACACGTAAACACGCCCAGTTAAAAACACAATACACGCCCAGTTGGACATAACGAAAAAAAAACACCCAGTTGTCCATTTCAAACCTCATTTGCATATATATAAAATAGCTCATAACTTGGCCAAAAATGAACGTTTTTTAAAAAAAAAAACGTTACTGTTATCTACATTGCAGCGCCGATCCCATGCAATAGGAGATAGGGATTTGAGAATCTGGTGACAGAGCCTCTTTAAGTGTCATAAAGATTTAATTATTAGTTATTCAATGAAACTCATGGATGGTATTGTGTCTTAGGGCTCTTTAGATCATTGTAATCAATCTCAGACACCTGTGATAATTGGTTTGCCAGGTGTGCCCAATCAAAGGAAAACTACTTAAGAAGGATGTTCCACATTATTAAGCAGGCCACAGGTTTCAAGCAATATGGGAAAGAAAAAGGATCTCTTTGCTGACGAAAAGCGTGAAATAGTGCAATACCTTGGACAAGGTATGAAAACATTGGATATTTCAAGAAAACGTAAGCGTGATCATCGTACTGTGAAAAGATTTGTGGCTGATTCAGAGCACAGACGGGTTCGTTCAGATAAAGGCATAATGAGGAAGGTTTCTGCCAGACAAATTAATAGGATTAGGAGAGCAGCTGCTAAAATGCCATTGGAAAGCAGCAAACAGGTATTTGAAGCCGCTGGTGCCTCTGGAGTCCCGCGAACCTCAGAGTGTAGGATCGTCCAGAGATTTGCAAGTGTGCATAAAGCTATTATTCGGCCACCCCTAAACAATGCTCACAAGCAGAAACGGTTGCAGTGGGCTCAGAAATACATGAAGACTAATTTTCAAACCGTGTTGTTTACTGATGAGTGCCGTGCAACCCTGGATGATCCAGATGGATGGAGTAGTGGATGGTTGGTGAATGGCCACCATGTCCCAACAAGGCTGCGACATCAGCAAGGAGGTGGCGGAGTCATGTTTTGGGCTGGAATCATGGGGAAAGAGCTAGTAGGCCACTTTAGCGTCCCTGACGGTGTGAAAATGACCTCTGCAAAGTACGTAGAGTTTATGACTGACCCCTTTCTTTCGTGGTACAAAAAGAAGAACCGTGCCTTCCGTAGCAAAATTATCTTCATGCATGACAATGCACCATCTCATGCTGCAAAGAATACCTCTGTGTCATTGGCTGCTATGGGATTAAAAGGAGAGAAAAACTCTCCTCTCCCCCATGTTTCACTGACCTCAACCCTATTGAGAACCTTTGGAGCATCCTCAAGCAAAGTATCTATGAGGGTGGGAGGCAGTTCTCATCAAAACAGAAGCTCTGGGAGGCTATTCTGAGATCCTGCAAAGATATTCAAGCAGAAACTGTCCAAATACTCACAAATTCAATGGATGCAAGAATTGTGAAGGTGATATCAAAGTAGGGGTCCTATGCTAACATGTAACTTGGCCTGCTAAGTTTTTTTTGATTGAAAGAGCTTTTGATTTCTGTAAATATGACCTCCTGATGCTGCAAATTCAACAAATTACCATTTTAGTTCTCTTTACAACCTTTAAAATGTTTTGATCTCTGTTGTGCATAATAATTTGAAACTGCATTTTGAGTTTTTTTACTTCTAAAAAAAATCTGTTATCATTAGGAGATTTGTTCAATAAAATTCGCATTATACTCCAACGGTTGATGGCTTGAAGATTATACTGACTGTCATTTGCATCGACTATTTAGGAAAATCAGCGAAAAATAACATTTGCATAATAATTTGGAACGTGGTGTATATCCCTCCATTCTAATTTATTTATTAACCCTTTCATGATTCAAATTTTCCATTTCTGATATGCACTTCTTTAAACGATAATATCTTTGCAACCGCTTTATATATAACAACTATTTTTACTTTACAAGACTTATGAGGCTTTCATTTTCTAGATTACTTTAATTAATTACTTGTTTTTAATTTTTATTATGAGCAGACAAATCACAAAAAATGTAAAAAAAATCCAGAACCTAGCCATGCAATCTGCCTTTACAAACATTTGTAAAAGAATGGGTCCTTCTAAAAAAAACTCTTTGAATTCCAGCGTGGTATTGTAATAGGATACCATCGTTGCAACAGTTCATGAAATTTGTTCATGAAATTTCTTCCCTACTAGATATTCCACAATCAACTGTGAGTGGTATTATTGCAAAGTGGAAGCGTTTAGAAACCACAGCAACTCCTTAACCTCTTCCCGCGCTGCGCCGCAATAGTACGTCCTGCAGAGGGGTTAGTTCCCGCATCCAGACGTACTATTGCGGAGTAGTTCCCGGCGCACACTGTCCTAACAGACAGTGTCCGGGAACCGGGAGGTCAGCTGTCCCTGACAGCTGACACTCCAGCCTTGCCGGTCAGCGGACCATCGCCGCTGATTTCGGCAATTAACCCCATAAATGCGGCGACAGATTTCCGTCGCCGCATTTAAGTGGTTTGAAGCACATCTGCAGCCCCCACGAAGTGATCGTGGGGGCTACCGATGCTTGTCGTGGCAATCGGAGGTCAGATAATGGCCTCCGGGTTGCCATGTACGGAAGCCTCGGAGGAGCAGCCTCCGGCCGCTCCTCCGAGACTTCCTGTCAGTGTGACTGTCACGTCACAATGACAGTTAGAGTACATTACACTACGTGTGTAGTGTAATGTACTCCAGCAGCGATCAAAGCTGCAAGTCTAAGTGTCCCCTAGTGGGACAAGTGAAAAAAGTAAAAAAAAGAATAAAAATGTTTTAAAAAAAAGTGTAAAAATAAAAGTTAGAAGTTATAAACAAACACTTCATTTTTTTCCTATAATAAGACTTTCATTATAGGAAAAAAAGGAACACGTTAAAAAAAGTACACATATCTGGTATCACCGCGTTCGTAACGACCCCAGCTATAAAACTATAATGTTATTTTTCCCGCACGATGAACACCCCAAAAAAAATCAATAAAAAACTACACCAGAATCGCTATTTTTTGGTCACCCCCTCCCAAAATAGAGAATGAAAAGTGATCAAAAAGTCGCATGTACCCGAAAATAATACCGATAAAAACTACAACCCGTCCCGCAAAAAACAAGCCCTTACACCGCTTTTTTGACTGAAAAATAAAAAAGTTACGGCTCTCAGAATATGGTGACACAGAAAATAAATTATTTTATAAAAAAGTGATTTTATTGCGCAAACGCTGCAAAACATAAAAAAAACCTATATACATATGGTATCGCTGTAATTGTACCAACCCGCAGAATAAAATATAATGGTCATTTATAGTGCACGGTGAACGCCGCAAAAAATAAACTAAAAAACATTGTCAGAATTGCTTGTTTTTGGTCACCCGGCTTGCAAAAAAATTTAATAAAAAGTGATCAAAAAAATCACATGTACCCCAAAATGATACCAATGAAAAGTACAGATTGTCCCGCAACAAATAAGCCCTCACGCAGCTCCGGTGGTGAAAAAATAAAGACGTTCTGGCTCCCAGGAATATGGCGATGCAAAATGTGCAGAGCGTTCTAAAAGCGGGTAACATCCGACACCATTTTCAGTGCGACACCGGCCACACATCTATGAATTATTATTTATTTACCGCATTTTTATACCCTCTAATTATGCCCTGATGTTCTCCGCACAGATTACATATGCCCCCACATTATAAACTGAAATACCAGCGAAACCCAAAACAGAAAAACTACCAAGCAAAATCTGCGCTCCAAAGGCAAAATGGCGCTCCCTCCCTTCTGAGCCTTGCAGCGTCCCCAAACAGCAGTTTGCGCCCACATATATGGCATCACCATACCCGGGAGAACTCGCTTAACGTTTTATGAGGCATTTGTCTTCAGTGGCACAAACTGGGCACAACATATTATGCACTAAAATGGCACATCAGTGCAAAATTTTAATATTCACACCATCCGCTGTGCATTAACCCCTTTGAGCACTATGACTTAATAGCACGTCATGGTGCGGGGGTGATGTATGGAGCGGGCTCACGTGCTGAGCCCGCTCCATACGCTGCGGGCGTCGGCTGTATATTAGAGCTGACACCCAGGACTAAGGGGGGATTCACACGAGCGTGTATTCGGTCCGTGCGGGCCGCGTGGTCGGCATGGACCAATACAAGTCTATGGGGCAGTACAGACAGTCCGTGCTTTTTGCGCAGCGTTTGTCTGCTGCGCAAAAAGCGCGACAGGTTCAATAACTCGCATTACGCACCCATTGAAGTCAATGGGTGCGTGAAAACCACGCAGGTTGCACGGAAGCACTTCCGTGCGAACCGACTGAAACAGCGCACCAGCTGTCAAAAGGATGAATGTAAACAGAAAAGCACCACGTGCTTTTCTGTTTCCGAACATCCAAACGGAGTGTCTTTGCGATGAGCGAAGCCGGACAAGCGAACCGAACTTCACCGGGTTCGGCCGAACTCGTTTTGGCCGAACCCGGCAAAAAAATTATCGGTACGCGACGTCAGGAGATAGTCACTGTCCATGGTGCTGAAAGAGTTAAACTGTTTAAGCACCATGGACAGTGACTTCCGATCCCAATATACATGAACCTGTAGAAAAAAAAACGAAGTTCTGACTTACCGATAACTCCCGGCTTCTTCCTCCAGTCTGACCTCCCGGATGACAATTCAGTCCAAGTGACAGCTCCAGCCAATCACAGGCCAAGGACAGGCTGCAGCGGTCACATGGACTGGCGCGTCATCCAGGGAGGTGGGGCCCGATGTCGAGAGGCGCGTCACCAAGGACGCGTCACCAAGGACACGTCACCAAGGCAACGGCCGGGAAGTTCTCGGTAAGTACGAACTTTTTCTTTTTTTTCAACAGGTTTTTCGATATTGTGTTCGCCATTCACTGTCGAGGGTGCTGAAAGAGTTAGCTCTTTCAGCACCTTGGACAGTGACGGGCGTCGACTAGCCTCATCTCTATGATGGCGGCTGCGCGAAAATCACGCAGCCGTGCATCATACACGGATGACACACGCAGCTGTCAAATGGTTTTTGCGCGCACAAAATGCTGCGTTGTTTGCGCGCGCAAAAACGCAACGTCCGTCTGTATCTGCCCTAAGGGACAGGAACAGCGATCGTGCGGTTACAGAAGCCTGTAAAAATAACAATATACTGCAATACATTAGTATCGCAGCATATTGTACCCGCGATCCAATGATCGCTGGTACAAGTCCCCTAAGGGGACTAATAAAATGTGTAGAAGAATTCAAGTTATTAGTAGTGAGAAAGAAAAAAAAGTTTAAAAAAAAAACCTTTTCCCATTTTTCTTCAAAAGTAATGTAAAAAAATAAACAGAATTGATATCGCTACGTCCGTAAAAGGCCGAACTATTACAATATGCCATTATTTAACTCGCACGGTGAACACCGTAAAAAACTTAAATAATTTAAACCGCCAAAATCGCTGTAGTTTTCGTTTTTACTGCACGGCGAAAGCTGTAAAAACTAAAACCCCAAAAAATGGAATCAGATTTTTTTCCTATATTCCTATATTTTCCTATTTTTTTTCAGTTTCCCAGTACTTTGTATTTTACTTTAAATGGTATCAATAGAAACTACAAGAAACTACAAGAAATAAGCCCTCACATCACTCTACTGACGAAAAAAGAAAAAAGTTATGGCTCTTGGAAGGCGGGTAGTGAAAAATGAAAATAAGAAAGCAAAAAATGGATCAGTCCTGAAAGGGTTAATTAATTTCTAATGAAAAAAAAATGCATGACCCCATGTGGGGTATTTCTGTACTCGGGAGAAATTGCTTTATAAAAATTGGTTGTTTATTTCTCCTTTATCCCTTGTGAAAATGAGAAAATTCAACATTTTAGTGGAAAAAAATTTTGATATTAATTTTCTCCGCCTAATTCTAATAAATTCTGCAAAAGACCTGTGGAGTCTATATTCTCACTATACCCCTATAAAAATTCCTTGACGGGTGTTTCCAAAATGGTGTAACTTGGGGGGCTTCCACTGTTTTGGTCCCTCCAGGGCGTTGCAAAGGCGGCACCGAAAAACAATCCATCAAAATCCGTGCTCCAAAATCCAAATGGCGCTACTTCCATTCTGAGCGCTGCCATGGGTCCAATCAGCAGTTTATTACCACATATGGGGTATTGCCGTAATCAGTAGAAAATGCTTTACAAATGTTGTGGTTCTTTTTTTCCTTTATTCCTTGTAAAAAAGTTGATTTTCATTTTCACTGCCTAATTCCACTAAATTCTGCAAAAAACCTGTGTGGTCAAAATGCTAACTATACCCCTAGATAAATTCCTTGAGAGGTGTCGTTTCCAAAATGGGGTCACTTTTGGGGGGTTTCCCCTGTTTTGGTCTCTCCAGGGCGTTGCAAACGCGACATGGCACCGAAAACCAATCCAGCAAAATCCGTGCTCCAAAATCCAAATGGCACTCCTTCCCTTCTGAGCCCTGCTGTGGGTCCAATCAGCAGTTTATTACCACATATGGGATATTGCTGTAATCAGGAGACATTGCTTTACAAATGTTGGGGTGATTTTCTTCATTATTCCTCGTAAATATTAAAAATTTCTATGTTTTTTCAGAAAAAAAGTAGATTTTAATTTTTACAGACTAATTCCAATATATTTAGTGAAAAACCTGTGTGGTCAAAATGCTAACTATACCCCTAGAAAAATTCCTTGAGGGGTGTAGTTTCCAAAATGGGGTAACTTTTGGGGTGTTTCCACTGTTTTGGCACCACAAGACCTCTTCAAACCTGACAAGGTGCCTAAAATATATTCTAAAAAAAAGGAGGCCCAAAATCCACTCCTTTGCTTCTGAGGCCGGTGCTTCAGTCCATTATCACACTAGGGCCACATGTGGGATATTTCTAAAAACTGCAGAATCTGGGCAATAAATATTGAGTTGCATTTCTCTTGTAAAATCTTCTGTGTTACAAAAATTTTTTTATTAGAAATTGATTTCTGCAAAAAAAATAAAATTTGTAAATTTCACCTCTACTTTGCTTTAATTCCTGTGAAACGCCTAAAGGGTTAAAACACTTTGTGAATGCTTTCGAATACCTTGAGGGGTGCAGTTTTCAAAATGGGGTGACTTCTGGGGATTTTCTAATATATAAGGCCCTCAAAGCCACCTCAGACTGAACAGGTCTCTGAAAAAATAGCCTTTTGAAATTTTCTTTAAAATATGAGAAATTGCTGCTAAAGTTCTAAGCCTTGTAACGTCCTAGAAAAATAAAAGGACGTTCAAAAAACGATGCAAACATACAGTAGACATATGGGAAATGTTAACTAGTAACTATTTTGTGTGGTATTACTATCTGTTTTACAAGCAGATACGTTTACATTTAGAAAAATGCTAATATTTGCTAATTTTTTCTAAATTGTGGTGTTTTTCAGAAATAAATACCAAAATTATCGACAAAATTTTTTCACTAACATAAAGTACAACATGTCACGAGGAAACAATCTCAGAATCGCTTGGATAGGTAAAAGCATTCCAATGTTATTACCACATAAAGTAACACATGTCAGATTTGAAAAAATCGGCTGGGTCCTGAAGGCCAAAACAGCCTGAACGGGTTAATGAAGTGGCAGACCACGTAAAGTTACAAAGCGGAGTAGCCGAGTACTGAGAAGCATAGTGCATAAAAGTCGCCAACGCTCTTCTGACAATAGATGCAGATTTCGAAACCACCTCTGGCATTAACATCCACGCAAAAACTGCGCTGGGAGCTTCATGACATGGGTTTCCATGGCCGAGCAGCTGCATGCAAGCCGTTCATCACCAAGCACAATGCCAAGCGTCAGATGGAGTGGTGTAAAGCACGCCGCCACTGGAGCAATGGAAACGTGTTCTGTGGAGTGTTGAATCACCCTTCTCTATCTGGCAGTCTGATGGACAAGTCTGGGTTTGGTGAATGCCAGGAGTGCGTTACTATCCTGAATGTATTGTGCCGCCAACTGTAACGTTTGGTGGAGGAGGGATAAGACTATAGGGTTGTTTTTCACTTTGGGGAAGGCCCTTTTCTGTTCCAACATTACTGTGCCCCAGAGCACAAAACAAGGTCCATAAAGACATGGTTGGGAGAGTTTGGTGTGGAAGAACTTGACTGGCCCGCACAGAGCCCTGACATCAACCTCATCGAACACCTTTGGGATGAACTAGAATGGAGATTGCAAGCAATGACGTCTCGTCCAACATCTTAATTTCAACCCGTCAAGACATTTTTGGAACTAAACAGGTATACTCGTAATATAGGCTAAGTTTCCACGTTGTGGTCAAAGTTTCTTGCCGTGATCTGTACCAAAGCCGCACCATTTTGCATACCAAAACCTAATGGCAAATACACATATTCCCCTTCTGGGACCCACACTTACTGTATATCCAGAAAAGGGGGTCACAACCAAATGGTGAATGAATGGAAAAGTGGCCGCCCATGTGCATGTAAAAAAAATTGTGTTGGTGTGGTTGTTTTTCTTTTTAAAATGTGTCTATTATCTTTAACAAATTTTTACAAACTTTTTGTTTTAAATCCCATAATTTTTTTAAATATAAGTATATTTTTACATAAAGTACTTACATATATACATATAACGATCAGCCATAACATAAAAACCCCTAATAGGTAGAAGTGAATAACAATGATTATCTCTTTAAAGGACCGGTGTCGCGAAAAAAATTGTTTTTATATTCATTTGATTTTAGTGTGTTATTTAAATAAATGTTATTTATTTGTGTGTTTGTGTTTTACTTTTTTTCTTTTTTCTAACTTTTACTTCACTATGGGGGCTGCCATTTTTTTTTTCATCTCTGTATGTGTCGATTAACGACACATACAGAGATGGAATACGGCACATACATCCCCATAGAGAATGCGAACGGGAGCCGTTCCATTCACTATGGTGTACGCCGTCTGTGTGGGAACGGCGCATGCGTCGCTCCCACACAGTCCAAAAGGAAGGTCTTCGGCCGAGCAACATCCGGCGCCATTTTCATGTGGACCGGAAGCCGCGGCCAGACAGTAAGATGACTACTTCCGGTCGCGGCTTCCGGACATGTGATTAAAAGCAAGTACTAGGAGCGGAGCGAGTGGACGGAGAGAAGGGAGCGGCAGCAGCAGGAGCAGGTAAGTTAAGTTTGTGTTTGTTCATGTTTTACTGTGTGATTACCACTGTATGTAAGCCTAATACCCTGTGTATTCGCTCAAAAAATGGCGGCACACAGTGTAGTAGGTTTGAACATTCAATCCCCTCCTTTCTCCTGGCACTAGCCAGGATAAGGGAGGGGGGATTCTGTGAGCTCACTAGAGTGTGTGTGTCTACACTAATTTTGCAGCATAAAGCAATGTGGTTGCTTTACCACATGCCAATACTGCAATTTTGGGAATTGCTCCCTCTAGTGACCAGCACAGGGAAATGTTATAAATTAGAATCTAATTTATAATATTTCCTGACTTGTGAAAAAAATTAAAAAAATTACAGCAATGTCTAATCATGTATATACTAACTGTTAAACTAAAAAAAAATTCTAGCGACACATTCCCTTTAATATGGAACCTGTCGAGGGGTGGGATATATTAGGCAGCACATGAACAGTCAGTTCTTGAAGTCGATGTGTTGGAAGCAAGTCAAATGCGCAAGTGTAAGGATGTGAGCGACTTTGACAAGGGACAAGTTGTGATGGCTAGACGACTGTGTAAGAGCATGTCCAAAACTGAAGGTCTTGTGGGTTGTTCCTGGTATGCAGCGGTTAGTACCTACAAAACGTGGTCCAAGGACGGACAACTAGTGAAAAACACATAACAGGGTTATGGGCGCTCAAAACTCATTGTTGTCTCTAGGGAGCGAAGGCTAGCTTATCTGGTCGGATCCCACTGAGGAGCAGCAGCATACCTCCCAACTTTTGAATTAGGAAAAGAGGGACATTTTTAAGCCACGCCCCTAACCACGCCCAATATCCAGCATAAACACATCAAATCACAGCCAGATCTTTCTGCAAATAACAAGCGCACATTCTCACTGCGGATCTCTAGACTGTCTGGATATCACCAATATTATGGATCCGGTTATGTCGTCTTTATGTTACTTTTCCTAACTTGGGTATAACATTTGCTCATCACGGCAGCAGCTGCAGGACAAACCAAAAGGCTGAGAACAATGAAAGTCAAGAGGGAGACCCTTTGGTTGATGACTTTTCAATTGACAGGTAGTAGAGTTACATGATGGGGATTTTTTTTTTCCAGTTGTGTAACTCTGCTACCGGTCAATGAAAAAATCATCCACCAGAGCCCCCCTGTAGATTGCTCCACACACATCCCCCCTGTACATAGCGCCAGACACAGCCTCCCTGTAGATAGCTCCAGACACAGCCCCCCTGTAGATAGCTCCAGACACAGCCCCCCCCCCGTAGATAGCGCCACTCACAGTCCCCCCTGTAGATAGCGCCAGACACAGCCCCACTGTAAATAGCGTCACACACAGCCCCCATGTACATAGCTCCACACACAGTTTGTGTGGGACTTACTCACACAGCACAGCGTGATCTCGCGAGATCACGTGTCCTGTCATTCACAGAAACTTTACCGAAATGTCGGGAGTGTGAATAGACATCGCTCCCTGGCTGGATAATATAAAAGATCAGGGTCTCACTATCCATGTTGTCATATCACAATGACAAATGTAACAATGCTAGTAACAATCAATGTGATAGCGACAAACAGAAGCTAAACACCCAAATTGGAGGGACTTTTAACAGGAAAAATAAAAGGTAATCTACTTGAGCAACTTCATGGAACACACAGAAGCAGTCAAATCGTGCACATATTTTGTCACAAGACTAGCCTGCGACTAAAGTCACTGTGTAGCCCCAGTCTAAAATGAATATTACAAATAACAATAAAAAATAATAAGCACAAACGTCAATGATAGTTGGTCATGTTATTTAAATAATCAATAATATTACCTGAGCCATTTCATTAAGGGCAGAAATACAAAGTATGAATTGTTTCTGCTTTCTGGTAATAATTATGAATCAAGATTGATTCATATATTTCTGCGTAATTTCATAACAAATCCTTGTCAGAATTCAGAAGGCAATAGCCCCCTCTACAGTTTATTTTTGTAATTTACTTAATAAGATTTTATTTTTTTCTCGGCATATAATTTATGTTAGAAACACAAGTTCCATCTACAGAATATTTAATATATAAAATGTGATATAAAAGTGTATTTTAAATGTCTATTACACAAAATCTACAGAATGTAGCAACAGTAATAAATGTATTCGCCGGGTAATTATAGACCAGTAAGCTTAACATCAATTGTGGGGAAAATGTTTGAGGGGCTATTGAGGGACTATATACAGAATTATGTGAAAATAAATAGTATTATAAGTGACAGCCAGCATGGTTTTACAAAGGACAGAAGCTGTCAAACCAACCTGACAGAGGGGCCGCTGTGGATATAGTGTTTTTGGACTTTGCAAAGGCATTTGACACTGTCCCTCATAGACATCTAATGGGTAAATTAAGGACTATAGGTTTAGAAAGTATAGTTTGTAATTGGATTGAGAATTGGCTCAAGGACCGTATCCAGAGAGTTGTGGTCAATGATTCCTACTCTGAATGGTCCCCAGTTATAAGTGGTGTACCCCAGGGTTCAGTGCTGGGACCACTATTATTCAACTTATTTATTAATGATATAGAGGATGGGATTAATAGCACTATTTCTATTTTTGCAGATGACACCAAGCTATGCAATATAGTTCAGATTATGGAAGATGTTTGTGAATTGCAGGCGGATTTAAACAAACTAAGTGTTTGGGCGTCCACTTGGCAAATGAAGTTTAATGTAGATAAATGTAAAGTTATGCATCTGGGTACGAAAAACCTGCAAGCATCATATGTCCTAGGGGGAGCTACACTGGGGGAGTCAATTGTTGAGAAGGATCTGGGTGTACTTGTAAATCATAAACTAAATTTCAGCATGCAGTGTCAATCAGCTGCTTCAAAGGCCAGCAGGATATTGTCGTGTATTAAAAGAGGCATGGACTCGCGGGACAGGGAGGTAATATTACCACTTTACAAAGCATTAGTGAGGCCTCATCTAGAATATGCAGTCCAGTTCTGGGCTCCAGTTCATAGAAAGGATGCCCTGGAGTTGGAAAAAATACAAAGAAGAGCAACGAAGCTAATAAGGGGCATGGAGAATCTAAGTTATGAGGAAAAATTAAAAGAACTAAACCTATTTAGCCTTGAGAAAAGACGACTAAGGGGGGACATGATTAACTTATATAAATATATGAATGGCGCATACAAAAAATATGGTGAAATCCTGTTCCATGTAAAACCCCCTCAAAAAACAAGGGGGCACTCCCTCCGTCTGGAGAAAAAAAGGTTCAACCTGCAGAGGCGACAAGCCTTCTTTACTGTGAGAACTGTGAATCTATGGAATAGCCTACCGCAGGAGCTGGTCGCAGCAGGGACAGTAGATGGCTTTAAAAAAGGCTTAGATAATTTCCTAGAACAAAAAAATATTAACTGCTATGTGTAGAAATTTTTTACTTCCCCTTTCCTATCCCACTTCCCCTTTCCCATCCCTTGGTTGAACTTGATGGACATGTGTCTTTTTTCAACCGTACAAACTATGTAACTATGTAACTATGTAACTATGTAATATATCTATCAGCAGAATCATGTTGTTAAAGATGGTCATAACATTAGATTTTTATTGTTGGCATACTCTAACAACCTAATGGCTATAAGAGATGCAAAACCTACTTTATGTTGGGGGAAACATTATTATAAGGAACTATCTGATTCTAAGATAAGTGGAGCCTGGTAGAGGATCTCTGCCTGCTCCATATACGTAGTAACTAAATGGGCTTCGAAGGGTGATAGGCAGGGGCGGATTATAATGAGGGCAATCTGGGCAAGTGCGGGGTGCCCGAGACTGGAAGGGGGCCCAGTTCGCCCCGGTTCTCCCGTACCAGCTGTTAACTTTACAGCCAGTTCAGAGAACCGAAGTGAAGCGGGACCTCTCACCCAATTATATCTGCATCCTTAGGATGCGGATACAATTGCTTACTGTAGCGCTGGCGAGACAGGGAACTATCCGTTCCCTTCCTCCCATTCGGCGCTATCCTAATGACATAGTCGGCGAGATGATGTCATCACGCCGACTGCGCCATTACGCTGGATGACGCCGTCTGGTCTCTGACCAGTCCTGCGTCGCTGAAGGAGGAAGCGGGAACGGGGACAGGTGAGAATGTTTTTTTTTGTTCTGGGCAGCGTTGAGGGTAAAATATGCAGGGGGCATTATCTACAGAGGACATTGTAAGTGGCGCTATTTACAGGGGTCATTATCTACTTAGGGCATTGTAACTGGCACAATCTACAGGGGACGTTATCTAAATAGGGCATTGTAACTGGCACAATCTACAGGGGATGTTATCTACATAGGTCATTGTAACTGGCACAATCTACAGGGGACATTATCTGCAGAGGACATTTTAACTAGCGCTATCTACAGGGGACATTATCTAAAAAGGGCATTGTAAGTGGCGCTATCCGCAAGGGGCATTTTCTACAGAGGGCATTGTAACTGGCACTATCTACAGGGGACATTGTGACTGTCACTTTCTACAGGGGGCATTGTTAGTGTGTGTGGTGTTTTAATACTATTATATTCAGGAGTACAGTGTATAATAGTATTATATTCAGGAGTACAGTGTATAATACTATTATATTCAGGGGCGCAGTGTATGGTAGTATTATATTCAGGGCACAGTGTATGGTACTATTATATTCAGGAGTACAGTGTATAGTACTATTATATTCAGGAGTACGGTGTATAATACTATTATATTCAGGGCACAGTGTATAATACTATTATATTCAGGGCACAGTGTATAGTACTATTATATTCAGGGCACAGTGTATAGTACTATTATATTCAGGGCACAGTGTATAGTACTATTATATTGAGGGGCACAGTTTATGATACTATTATATTTAGAAGCATAGAGTGTGGCATCATGAGAAATTTAATCTTCATTTATAGATGCGGAAATGTTGGAAAAGTGAGGTGCTGAAGAAATCTGAGCTGCAAACTGCAGAAATGGGCCATGCCCGGAAGAAGTCTGGACCAGATGGAGAAAGAAAGAGAAAAAGAACGAAAAATAATCTGAGACATCACCTGTGAGTCCCTCAATGTAAATGTTTATTCTCCCTGTGACTGATCAGTACTGTAGTCACTGTATTATCTGCAGCGAGATGACGGATGGTAGCATTCTTTTTTGTTAAATAGCAACTCCCAGCATAACCTAACCATTGTTCAGGCCATACTGGGAGCTGTTGTTTTATGTCGTACAAATTTATACAGCAGGGGTTAAACTGAATTTGCAAATGATCTCTGTACTGAACTGTATTTGTTCTGGTGCTGTATATATGTACTGAGCTCGGTTCTGTTGCTGCATATATGTACTGAGCTTGGTTCTGGGTCTGTATATTTGTACTGAGCTTGGTTCTGGGGCTGTATATATGTACTGAGCTTGGTTCTGGTGTGGTACATATGTACTGAGCTTGGTTCTGGTGTGGTATATATGTACTGAGCTTGGTTCTCGGGATGTATTTATGTACTGAGCTTGGTTCTGGGTCTGAGAAGGTAAAAATATACAGTAAAAACTAAACCCAAAAACCATGGAGGAATCTCAGTTTTTTCCAATTCACCCATTATATGGTACTTTAAATGGTGGCAATAAAAACTACAACTCCTTCCGCAAAAAAATAATCCTTCACACACCACTCCATTGACGCAAAAATAAAAAAGTTATAAAGCTCCTGACCACTTTAGTGTCTCAAAATATTCTGCTTTCTCTCTTCTGTATGGCTCATTCTGCTTTTACAGCTAATTCAAAACCGTTCCAGATCTGTGGCCGCCGAAACAGAAATCTGCAAATATATACGGTACAGCGTCTTCAAAGTTCTGTCTTAAGAGTTAGGGGGGGGGGCAGACTTATAAAAGTGCCCAGGGCCCATGGTACCCTTAATCCGCCCCTGGTGATAGGACTTGTCAGCTAAATGATGGATTGGCTGACATCTATGCTATGTCTAACTTCACCTTCTCCCAAGGACATTCTTTGTGAAATGTTCACCCATTCAGATCAGTATTTAATTAAAGAGAATCTGTCACAGGGGTAAATGGTGTAAAAATGATGCAGAATGTACCACCGTGACGCTGGAGCTCCTGCTTCCACTAAGAACAGTGGCCGCTTTGGCGCCACCTATGCAAATGACAGCTCCATTGTAAATGTGCAGCATATTTTCCACTTCACTTGCACACAACAAGATTACTACTTATTGTGCTTGCATGTACAAGTGCAGTGACAATTGTGACAGCACCATTACAACGAAGCCATCATTTGCACAAGTAACTCAGAAATATCTAAAGCTTAAGCTCAGACCACAATGTCCGTAGCAGGACCAGAGCTCCCGAGTCAATGAAGTACATGCTACATGTATATTACAGCGTGTACCCCGTAACAAACTTCATTTAACTGCTTAAGATCTAACTTCAAAACCAGAAAATTTACCTCTATTAGGCCAATGCTGTTCATAACACTGGAGCAAATATACAATATAATAGGACAATACAGAGATCTTTCTAATGATCTTTTTACACCTAGGCCTATAACAAGGACAAGGGGGCATGCTCTACATCTAGAGGAAAAAAGGTGTCACCATCATCACAGATGGGGATTCTTTACTGTGAGAGCAGTGAGACTATGGAACTCTCTGCCACAGGATGTTGAGATGGTTGATTATTTGAACAAATTCTAGAAGGGCCTTGATGCCTTTCTTGAAAAATATAATATTACATTGAGGCATTGGCATCAACCTCATGGGGGCTTTGCCTTCCTCTGGATCAACACAGGTAGGATTATAGGTTGGACTTGATGGACCTGTGTATTTTTTTTCCAACCTTATCAACTATGTAACTATGTTACTATTGCTGTTATGAGCTACTTGATAGTAACAAGTACTATAACTATCAACGCTTGGCTCCTAATGCAAGATTTGTAACAGGGTCCCAGTCTAGCCATTTATAAAACTGGTGTCTTCTCATGTGGCAGAGGAGCCTTTGTGACCCATCAAGCACCAGGGCCCAGGTGAGACTGCTACCTCTGCACTCCTATAGCTACTTCCCTGCCGGCATCACACAAGGAAAATATGATAACTGAGTAGTGATGTCCTGGTCAGGGTTGGCCTTAGGAGTGTGTGACCTGTGTGAGTGCACAGTCCCCTCAGCATGTAGATCGTGCACTGGGCAGGCCATTTGAGCTCTATGTCCTCTGCTATTGGTTACACGCACGGAGGAAACAAGAGCAGAGGCAGCAAGCAAAGAGGAAGCTCCGCCCACAGCCCATCCCTGCAAGAAGCCTGTCAGCAAGGACAGATGGTAAGTGCCTATGTGTGTGTACATATGTGTATATGTGTCTGTGTATATAAGTCTCTGTGTGCATATGTTCCAGTGTGTGTGTATACAGTATGTGTGCCTGAATGTCTATATACAGTATGTGTCTTCATGTGTATATATGTCTCTGTGTAAGTGTATATATGTTCCAATATGTGTGTGTATGTGCGCCTGTGTGTCTAGATATATGTCTGCATGTGTATATATGTCTCTTTGTAAGGGTAAATATGTTCCAGTATCTATGTATGTGTGCCTGTGTGTCTATACTGTATATGTGTCAGACAGTGTATAGATGTCTCTGTGTAAGGGTGTATATGTTTCTGTGTGTGTATATATATATATATATATATATATGTATGTGTGTGTATATATATATATATATATATGTATATATACTTATATATGTATATATATATATATATATATATATATATATATATATACATATGCCTCTGTGTGTTTATATGTGCCTGTGTTGGTATAGTTATCAGAGTGTATCTGTGGTGTTACATAGGACTGCAGGTAAGGCTTTATTCACATCTGCATCAGGGTCCTGTTCTGATGTTCCGCGGGAGCTTCCCGTCAGAACGGGACCCTGACTGAAACAAACCGAAACCATAGGTTTTTTGTTTGCATCACCATTGATTTCAATGGTGACGGATCCGGTGCCAATGGTGTCCGTTTGTCTCAGTTGTGCAAGGGTTCCGTCGTTTTGACGGAAGCAATAGCGTAGTCGACTATGGTATTGCTTTCGTCAAAATGATGGAACCCTTGTAATGAGGAAGTTATCACTGAGCTAGTTGTCTATATATGTACACATTTATGTATGTGTATATTCCAGAATGTGTATATATGTATCTGCCTGTTTGTCTAAAAATTATATTCCAGTATGTGCGTGTCTATATACACTACCGTTCAAAAGTTTGAGGTCACCCAGACAATTTTGTATTTTCCATGAAAACTCACACTTATATTTATCAAATGAGTTGCAAAATGACTAGAAAATATAGTCAAGATATTGACAAGGTTAGAAATAATTATTTTTATTTGAAATAATAATTATCTCCTTCAAACCCACATTTATCATTCCATTTACATCTGATTCTGATACAAATAGCATCGGTTAAAAAGTTACATCTTCTTCATCTTAAAAAAAAAAGGTGAAAAATACAGCTTTTCAAAGAAAGCGTAAAAAGAAATTCATACAGTCAGACAACTCCAAATGCATCATCTTTATAAAGGTGTGCTCCAGTTAATAAATTTGGCACAATTCTTGCCAACTACGCCAAAATATGGCACTAATAATAAATAGGCCTTTGTTTTTGCTTGTGTTGCTCTCAGTATAGAAAGTATACAAACACCCAGGGCCGGCATCAGCACCCGGAGAATCCGGGCAAGTGCTGGAACCCACTACCCTGGGGGGGCCCACTCGGCCGCCGGGTGCTGACGCTGCCATCGTCACGGCATCACTGTCCATATATGGACAGTGATGTCAGGAGGAGAGAAGGAATCCCATGCATAACACTAGCGGCTCTGCTCCAGGACTCCGTCTCTGGGGAAGCCCCTGACATCACTGTCCATATATGGACAGTGTTGTCAGGAGCAGAGCAGTGTCCAAGGAGTGCTTGTAGCGCTTTGCCCGGGACTTTGGCTCTGGGGTTGCCCCTGACATCACTAGCCGTATATGGACAGTGATACTAGGGGCTTCCCCAGAGCAGGAGTACCGGAGAAGAGCCTTTACTAGCCATATATGGACAGTGACGTCAGCCAGAGTGCCGGCAATGCTCTGGCTGGGGATTCCACTCCTAGAGGGAACCCCAAAGGCACTACCTACATGGAGGGGGGCTGTGTGGCACTACCAGGGAGGGGGGCTGTGTGGCACTACCAGGGAGGGGGGCTGTGTGGCACTACCTGGGAGGAGGGGGCTGTGTGGCACTACCTGGGAGGAGGTGGCTGTGTGGCACTACCCGGGAGAGGGGCTGTGTGGCACTACCAGGAAGGGGGACTATGTGGCACTACCTGGAGGGAGCTATGTGATACTACATGGGAGGAGGGGGCTGTGTGGCACTACCTGGGAGGGGGGCTGTGTGGCACTATCTACAGGGGGCACTAAATTTATGTTGGTACAAACTGGGGGCCCAACTTCTATATGAGGGCATAAACAGGGCCTAACGGGGGCAAAAAGTGAAGTTTTCTGCCATTTTACTGCCGCCGTGAGTTCCCCCAGCAAAGTGGCCTACTAAGTCTGTGTCGCCCAAGGGCCCACATAAACCTGGAGCCGGCCCTGCAAACACCAAATAATGGAATTCATCAGATGTAAGACTTTGTGCATCAGGACTTTCCGTTGTTCTGCTCCGTTACAAGAGACAAAGAAAAAACGTATCCGCCGGATGACGGAAACCAACGGCGTCTGATGGAACCTATTGACTTTAAGTCTAGAGCTACACGGCGACTTTGGCTTCAACAAAGGTCTCGCAGCCAAAGATTTCTGTGTCGCCCTGCCTGCATCGCAGGTAATGAACATCAAGGTGGTCACGTTGGAACCTGCTGAATTTTTGTGTGGCGTAGTAACCTGCGGGTCGGCAAGGCGACACAGCAATGTTTCGCAGCACGACCTGTGTGGCGGCTAAAGTCGCCATGTAGCCGTAGCCTAATGGATTCCATTGGAGTTCCGTAACGATTTCTATCGTTTTGCCTGACAAAATCGTGCAGCATGCTTCACTATTATCTCCGTCGAAAACTATGGAATCTAGGACAGAGTTATGAACATAGCCTAACTTTATCATACATCCATGTTAGGGTGTGCTCACATCAGCATCACCCTTCCGTTCATGGGTTCCGTTGGACCTTTCCGTTGGAAGAACCCATGAACCGAAAGTCTTCCTTTTTCAATACCATTGATTTTAATGGTAATGCTTCCGTTGAAAATGGATTCCCTTTGTTTCCGTTCTGCAAGGTTTTCTTTTTTTCACTGAAACAATAGCACAGTCGATTACGCTGTTGTTTCTGCTGAAAAAAACTGCAACCTTACAGTATGGAAACAAAGGGAAAACATTTGCAATGGAAGTATTACAATTGAAATCTATAGTTTCCGTTTGCCTTTCCGTTTATGGGTTCCTCCAACGGAAAGGTCTAACGGAACTCATGAATGGAAGGGTGACGCTGACCTATACTGATGTACAATATAGACATCATGAAAACACATACAAACTCATGATAATAGTCAGTGACGTAACTACCGCTGTAGCAGCCATACGGCTGCTACGGGGCCCGCGGCATGATGGGGCCTGTGTCGCCCACCGGCACGGGCCCCCACCATGGCCAGAGGCTCCGCTAGCTGCCGCTATGGCTACTACAGCGCGACGCCACTGAACACTACGGCAGAGCAGGGAGGTATCTCCCCGCTCTGCCATTAAAGGGGTTGTTCCTACAAAAGACATGTATCCCCTATCCACAGGATAGGGGATACATGTGTAATCGCTGGCAGCGATAAGGAGAACGGGGGACCGAAAGTCCCCTGAAGTTCTCCATCAGAAACCTCGGACTTCCGGGGGCCGGGGTCGGCAGCTCCATAAAAATGAATGGAGCGCTGGTCGCGCTTGTGCGCATGCGTGACCAGCGCTACTTTCATTTTTATTGAGCTGCGCAGACTCCGGAAGTCAGAGGTTAGTCATGGAGAACTTCAGGGGACTTTCGGTCCCCCATTCTCCCTATCGCTGCCAGCAATCACACATGTATCCCCTATCCTGTGGATAGGGGATACATGTCTTTTCACACTGTAGGTCGCATTTTTTTGGGGTGTTGGGGACACTGTATGGCGTTCCCTACAGGGGGGGGCTGTATAGCATTCCCTACAGGGGGGCTGTATGGCGTTACCTACAGAGGGGGCTGTATAGCATTACCTGCAGGGGGGGCTGTATGGCGCTATCTACAGGGGGGCTGTATAGCGTTACCTACAGGGGGCTGTATGGCGTTACCTACAGGGGGGGCTGTATGGAGCTACCTACAGGGGGGGCTGTATGGCGCTATCTACAGGGGGGGGGACTGTATGGCGTTATCTACAGGGGGGCTGTATGGCGTTATCTACAGGGGGCTGTATGGCGTTATCTACAGAGGGGGGCTGTAAAAAAGGCACTATCTACAGGGGGGGTTGTGTGACACCCAGGGGAGGGGGGGCCCAAGTAAAAAATTTGCTATGGGGCCCAGTCTTTCCTAGTTACGCCCCTGATAATAGTGGTTGTCAGAATAGGGTCACATAAATGTTTTGGCAAATAACTTTGAATTAATTTACATTGTCCCTTTACTTTTACTAATTTAGATTGACATTTTTTCAGAAGGAGAGACAAATGCAATGTATCCACCTGTATGGCCCAACTTCTAAAGCCGGGTTCCCACGAGTTGGATACGCTGCGTAAAACTACGCAGCTTATCCGTCCCAAAACAAGCAGCACATTTAGTAAGAAAAAAACGCAAAGTTCATACTTCATCCGTGCAATCCGGGCTCATGGGATGACGCTGCAGCGCATGTGACCACTGCAGCCTGTGATTGGCTGCAACCGTCACATGGGATGAAACATCATCCCAGGAGGCCGTCCTGGAAGGACAGAAGAAAGCGTCGCTATGAAAATGCCCGGGTGGTAAGTAGAAGCTATTTTATTCATTTTAAACTAAAAAAAGCTGTTTTTTGTTGTTGCAATCTTTGCAGCGAGATCGCGTTTCCGCCACAAAAGTCGCAACACTTGGTATTTGTTGTGGGTTTTACATCCCCTTTAAATTCAATAGGGAAAACCCACAACAGAAATAAAAATGCAACATAGATTGACATGCTGCAGATTTAATAACCGCACCGGAGGCCAAAACGTTTTCGCTGTGTTTTTTTTCAAAGCATGGAAATGAGATTTTACTAAATCTCATTCACTTTGCTGCTACTGTAAATTCTGTGTCAATTCTACACAGAATTCCATTGCAGAAATTCTGCAGCGTTTATGCTACGTGGGAACTCAATGTAAGAGGGTGCTGGAGCCGTGCTGCCCCTCCTCCATCGTGTATCTCTATGTTGGTGAACTCCTATGACCCTTTGACAAACCACAGAGTTTGAGAAACATTACTATATATAATTTTGTAAATTTAAGGTCAGTTCAGACAGTTTTTTGGTGCTGATTTTGACGCAGAAACTGTGTCGGAATAAGTGCCTAAAAAAACAGCCCAATTTGCTGTTGCCCAATTGATTTCAATGGGAGGCAGAGGCATTTTTTGTTCCCAGGCAGCTTTTGGCCTCGCGTGGAAAAAAAAGCGATTCATGTTCTTTCTTCTAGCAGTTTCCGATGTTGACCGTGGCATCTAAGGGTATGTTCACACGGTATATTTTCAGCTGTTTTTCCGTTCCCACGGGGCGTTTTTTTACGCGGCCATTTTTGGAGCCGTTTTTCATTGACTCAATAGAAAAACAGCTTAAAAAACGGCCGAAAAAACGCGGCAAAAAAACCTTTAGTTGTTTAAAAAAACAGCTGAAAATCAGGGGCTGTTTTCCCTTGAAAACAGCACCGTATTTTGAGCTGTTTTTTGTTAAGCGTGTGAACATACCCTTAGGGTACATGCACACAATAACGTCAATTACGGCTGAAATTACGGAGCTGTTTTCAGGAGAAAATAGCTCCTGCATTTCAGACGTAATTGCTCGTACTCGCGTTTTGCGAGGCGTCAATTACGGACGTAATTTGGAGCTGTTCTTCATTGGATTCAATGAAAAACGGCTCCAATTAAGTCCCAAGAAGTGTCCTGCAATTCTTTGACGAGGCTGTTATTTTACGCGTCGTCTTTTGACAGCGAAGCATAAAATTACAGGTCGTCGGCACAGTACATCGGCAAACCCATTGAAATGAATGGGCAGATGTTTGCCGACGTATTCGAGGCTTTTTTTCAGACGTATTTCGAGGCGTAAAACGCCTCCAATACGGCTGAAAATAGGTTGTGTGAACCCAGCCTTAGTGGTAACACAGAGGGTGACGAATGGTTGCTATGGCAGCCAGGGGCCTAACAATGGCCCCCAGATCTGATCTCTTAGCATACTTAATGGCCCTGACAGAGGACGGTTCCTTATAGGATGCCTGTCAGGCTGGGCTCCCACAGTGCAAGTTTGCTGAAGGTTTTGAGCCAAAACCAGGAACCTAAACAGAAGAAATATATAGGTAAGGCTTTATTGGTCTGCTCTCCTGGATCCAATTCTAGTTTTGGCAAAAAAAAAAACAAAAAAAAAACGCATGCAAAATCTGCAGCAAATCTGCACTGTGGGAACCCAGCTTTATGCTCACAGGAATACAATACACTGCAATACAGAAGTATTGCAGTGTTTTAAACCAGCATTCAAACGATTGCATAACCTAGTCCCATAGTAAGACTAAAAAAATAAAATGTTTACAGATATTCATAAAAAGAAAAAAAAAACACAAAAAACCTTTTCCCAATAATAAAAATAATTATTATGTAAAAAAAAAAAACAACAACTATGGTATTCCTACGTCTGTAACAACCCAAACCATAAAATAAAATATTACTTTTTAAACCCACGCAGAGAACAATGAAAAAAAAAAAGACAATGCCAGAATTGCTGTTTTTTGTTTATCTTGCCTCATAGAAAACAGACTGGGACTGACCACTGCTGTCCAAGAACAACTGAGCAACTGTGACGCCAAGCGGTCACATATGTTCATGTTTGTCTGTGTCCTGATGGTACAGAAAGACACTGCTGTAAAAAACAAACAATAAAAAGCTGTATCCTTCTGATGCAGAGATTAGAGTGGTATCAGTTCTCTTTCCTGCACTGATCACAGATATCAGTGCAGTACTGGGGAGATACATGTGAGCGCCCTCTGTGACTGCTCACATATATCTTCCATGTCAGAGAGAACAGGAGTGGCATACTGCATGGGAGCAGGGACACCTAAGAACTAATGGTGCACAGTGTGCCTGGTGCTGTTATTAGGGGCTAGCAGTGTTATGGGGAGACACCGTGTGGATGGCACTGTTATGGGGGGAATTGTGGGGCTGTATGAGTTCTATTTTAAGAAAATAGCTACTGTGTAACAGTGGCGTAGCTATAGGGGTCGCAGCGGTCGCAGTTGCGACCGGGCCCCTAAGCCTGGGGAGCCCACGGGCCCCCGTTGCCATACAGAATGCTTCCTAAATAAATCTTCTGTGCCGTGAAGCCGGCACTTCCTGGTTACTACGGTCACATGGTACACTTAGTGTACCATGTGACCGTGTTCTCACGTGACACGTCTTCCAGACAGTGGAGTGGAAGAGTCGGTTCGGAGGACTCCAGGTAAGCTGTAGTCTATAATGTAATGTATTGTGTGGTGTTGTAATGTAATGTAATGTGTTGTAATGTAATGTGTTGTGATGCCTTGTAATGTATTGTGTTGTATTGTGCTGTTTGCGTTGGAGAGGGGGGGGGCGTTAAATCACAGCCCCCCCTCCTCTCTCCACCGCAAACTCCACAATCCAACACAATACAGTATAGTGCACATGAGTGTATGAGAGCGGGGCTGCGGCTGTGTAATACAGTCACTGCCCCGCTCCTGAGTCCTGACATGTGCGCGCCGTCAGGATGATGTGATTCGGCCGGCGCTGCACTAATGATCTGCGGCCCTGAAGACAGAACATGGCGGGTGCACTACAAAACACCCCCATGTTCTGTCTTCAGTGCCTGAACCGCCGCTCATTAGTGCAGAGCCGGCCGCATCTCCTCATGCTGACCGCGCGCGCACTTCCTGTCAGGAGCGGGGCAGTGGCTGTATTACACAGCCGCAACCCCGCTCTATAACAGCGGAGATCAGAGAAACCTCTTATCTCCGCCGCTATTCTCCTGAATGCTGCGATCACACCGGACTGCAGCATTCAGGGGAAAATGAGAAGGGGAATGCCCCTGGATCGCGTCACAGGGAATTTCTGTGACGCGATTTAGGGACATACCATATATGGGCAGACAGCCCAGGGTCCATTGAAGGACCCCAGGGCTGTCTTACCATATTTCTTGTTGTTAGGGCATACTTAGGTATGTCCTAACAACAGACTATGTACTATCTGTTCACAGGCTAATATACTGGGATATAGATATATGCCAGTACATTAAAGTTTAAAAAATTAAGTAAAAACAAAGTAATGTTAAATTAAAAAAAATACACATACACCTTTTTTACAATAAACATTAAAATAAGTCTTAATACATAAAATATACATGTAATCGGTATTGGCACGGCCGTAATAACCTGCACAACAATTTTTTTTTGCATCATTTATGATGTGTACGCTGTAAAAAATAAAATAAAAACTGCTTTCTATCACTTATTGTGGGGCACGAGGTGCGATGATGAATTTAACCTCCATGTGCCTCACATTCAGGGCTCATTTACACGAGCATGTGCGTTTTGCGTGCGCAAAAGGAACTTAACAGCTCCGTGTGTCAGCCCTGTATGATGCGTGGCTGCGTGCTTTTCGCGCAGCCGCCATCATTATGACACTCCGTTTGAATGTTTGTCAACAGAAAAGCACGTGGTGCTTTTCTGTTTGCAAACATACTTTTGACTGCTGTTGCGCGAATCACGCGCGTCCCATGGAAGTGCTTCCATGTGGTGCGCGTGATTTTCACGCACCCATTGACTTCAATGGGTGCGTTATGCGCGAACAGCGCACAAAGATAGCTCATGTCGTGAGTTTTTTTCAGCAGACTCACGTTGAGCAAAACTCACGGACTGTCTGCACTGCACCATAGACTAATATAGGTGCGTAAGACACGCGTGAAAAGCACGCGCGTCGCACGCACGTATATCACGCTCGTGTAAACGAGCCCTAACAGTAATTAACCCCATGATGTACCTTACACATTAACTCATTATGACTGAGAAACATGATGGAATTAATTACTATTAATGTGAGGCACATTCAAAATTCAGCATCACACCACGCGCCTCACATCAGAAAACGAAAGAACTTTTTTTATTTTATTACTGTTGGCAAAGTAAACGAAGTATCGGTATCGTAGTGCAAATTTTGGTATTGTGACATCCCTACACTGTGGGTCGCGTCCCCCTTGGGGGTTCGTGTGAAGACCTCCGGGGGGGCGCGAGTCACTCACCGAGGTCCCGGTTCCATTCAATGATGGAGCAAGGAGCTGACATCTCCTTGATCCAGCATTCACTGTGCCCTGAGTGGCTCGACGCAGGCTGGTGGGATGTAGCGACATCATCGCGCCTGTCTGCGCCGAGTCACTCATAGCACACACCGGAGGAGGCGAAGGATCCTCCACCCGACATGGGAACGGGGATAGGTAAGTAATTATGTTATTTTTCTATTATGCACATATTCGGGCATTATACTGTATGGGGGCTGATATTGCGGGGGGGGGCGTTATACTGCATGGGGGCTGATAAGATGGGGGGCATTATACTGTATGGGGAGCATTATACGGTATGGGGCTGTTATGGGGGGGGCATTATACTGTATGGGGCTGATATTGCGGGGGGGGGCATTATACTGCATGGGGGCTGATAAGATGGGGGGCATTATACTGCATGGGGGCTGATATGGGGGAATCATACTGTATGGGGGGCTGATATGGGGAGCATTATACGGTATGGGGCTGTTATGGGGGGGCATTATACATTATGGGGCATTATACTGTGTGGGGGCATTATACTATGGGGGCTGTTGGGCAAGGCGTCTGGGCATAGGCGCGCGCAGGGGTCTGATGATGATGGTGGCGTTGGGGAGTGGTAGGGGGGCCCAAGCTGAATTCTTGCACCTGGGCCCATGAGCCTTTAGCTACGCCCCTGCTGTGTAATGCCTAGTGCAGACCATGACTGGTGTTCTCTTAGGTGCTCTTTGAATCTCTAAAGGTGCCAAACATATTAGATGTACAGTGAAGGAAATAAGTATTTGATCCCTTGCTGATTTTGTAAGTTTGCCCACTGTCAAAGACATGAACAGTCTAGAATTTTTAGGGTAGGTTAATTTTACCAGTGAGAGATAGATAATATTTAAAAAAAAACAGAAAATCACATTGTCAAAATTATATATATTTATTTGCATTGTGCACAGAGAAATAAGTATTTGATCCCTTTGGCAAACAAGACTTAATACTTGGTGGCAAAACCCTTGTTGGCAAGCACAGCAGTCAGACGTTTTTTGTTGTTGATGATGAGGTTTGCACACATGTTAGATGGAATTTTGGCCCACTCCTCTTTGCAGATCATCTGTAAATCATTAAGATTTCGAGGCTGTCGCTTGGCAACTCGGATCTTCAGCTCCCTCCTTACGTTTTCGATGGGATTAAGGTCTGGAGACTGGCTAGGCCACTCCATGACCTCAATGTGCTTCTTTTTGAGCCACTCCTTTGTTGCCTTGGCTGTATGTTTCGGGTCATTGTCGTGCTGGAAGACCCAGCCACGAGCCATTTTTAATGTCCTGGAGGAGGGAAGAAGGTTGTCAGGATTTGACGGTACATGGCTCCATCCATTCTCCCATTGATGCGGTGAAATAGTCCTGTGCCCTTAGCAGAGAAACACCCCCAAAACATAATGTTTCCACCTCCATGCTTGACAGTGGGGGCGGTGTTCTTTGGGTTATAGGCAGCATTTCTCTTCCTCCAAACACGGCGAGTTGAGTTAATGCCAAAGAGCTCAATTTTAGTCTCATCTGACCACAGCACCTTCTCCCAATCACTCTCAAAATCATCCAGATGTTCATTTGCAAACTTCAGATGGGCCTGTACATGTGCCTTCTTGAGCAGGGGGACCTTGCGGGCACTGCAGGATTTTAATCCATTACGGCGTAATGTGTTACCAATGGTTTTCTTGGTGACTGTGGTCCCAGCTGCCTTGAGATCATTAACAAGTTCCCCCCGTGTAGTTTTCGGCTGAGCTCTCACCTTCCTCAGGATCAAGGATACCCCACGAGGTGAGATTTTGCATGGAGCCCCAGATCGATGTCGATTGACAGTCATTTTGTATGTCTTCCATTTTCTTACTATTGCACCAACAGTTGTCTCCTTCTCACCCGGCATCTTACTTATGGTTTTGTAGCCCATTCCAGCCTTGTGCAGGTCTATGATCTTGTCCCTGACATCCTTAGAAAGCTCTTTGGTCTTGCCCATGTTGTAGAGGTTAGAGTCAGACTGATTAATTGAGTCTGTGGACAGGAGTCTTTTATACAGGTGACCATGTAAGACAGCTGTCTTTAAAGGAACAGTGTCATCACAAATTATTTTTTTATATGTTAAAGATGTTAGTGCTTTATTAAAAACGTTTATATTCATTTGTGTGTTTGTGTTTTACTTTTTCTTATTTTTACACTTTTTCTTCCCTATGGGGGCTGCCATTTTTTGTTCCATTTCTGTGTGTGTCGATTAACGACACATACAGACATGGAATACGGCAGCCACAGTCCCATAGGGACTGCGAACGGCTCCCGTCCCATTGACTGCAGTGTACGGCGTCTGTGTGGGAACTGCGCATGCGCCGCTCCCACACAGTCCTATTCGAAATTGGCGCCGTCCGGCGCCATTTTCCTGTGGACCGGAAGTCGCGGCCGGACAGTAATATTACTACTTCCGGTCGCGGCTTCCGGATTTGTGCACTTGCACCAGCGGCAGCAAACGGAGCGGACGGGCCGGAGGGAGCCGCGGCGGCAGGAGCAGGTAAGAGATTTCAATGTATGTTCGTGTTTGTGTGTGTTTACTACTGTATGTAAACCTACTACACTGTGGGTTAGCTCAAAAAATGGCGACACACAGTGTAGGAGGTTACATCGTTCAAACCCCTCGTTTATCCCGGCACTAGCCAGGATAAAGGAGGGGGGGATGCGGAGAGCTCACTAGAGCGAGGGCTTTTAACCCAATGTTGCAATGCTGCAATTTTGGGAACAGCTCCATCTAGTGACCAAAAATGGGTAGTATTATAAATTAGAAATAATTTATAATATTACATGGACTCGTGCAAAAAAATAAAAAAAATTTGAACAATGTTTAATCACCCACACACTAAATGTTTAATTTTTAAAAAAAAACCATGTTTTTCTGGCAACACATTCCCTTTAATGCAGGCACCAAGTTGATTTGGAGCGTGTAACTGGTCTGGAGGAGGCTGAACTCTTAATGGTTGGTAAGGGATCAAATACTTATTTCTCTGTGCACAATGCAAATAAATATATATAATCTTGACTATGTGATTTTCTGTTTGTTTTTTTTATATATAATCTATCTCTCACTGGTAAAATTAACCAAGCCTAAAAATTCTAGACTGTTCATGACTTTGACAGTGGGCAAACTTACAAAATCAGCAAGGGATCAAATACTTATTTCCTTCACTATATATAGGCCGAAACAGGCTGATTTGGGCGGGACCTGCTGACCATCTAATGTGTATGATGGCACCTCGACTCTACCCATTTCAACATACACCTTTTGCCTGACCCTTCTTTCCCCCATATTTGCCGTTGGGGATAGTTGGGACACCGCCATACACATTAGACCAGGGGTCCCAAACACGCATGCGGTCCCTGAGGCTGTCAATTGCGGCCGGGGGGTCACCGTAGCTCCCTCGGGGGAGGAGAGAGCAGGCCGAAGGAGGAGTGCGCCAGCGCTCCTTCATGATGTCCCAGAACAGAGCTTATACTAGCGCTCTGCTCTGGGACTACTGCTCTGAGGATGCCACGGACATCAATGATGTCAGGAGAAGAGCTGGAGATCCGGTCAGAGTGCTAGAAGCGGCTCTGCTCCGGGACTCCGGCTGGGGAAGCCCTTGACATCACTGTCTATATATGGACAGTGATGTCAGGAGTAGAGATGGAGTCCCAGGCAGAGTAGCCATACTCATACACAGTGACGTCAGGGGATCCTCCTGGACCGGACTGTGATGTCAGAGGAAACCCCAGAGTCCTAGAGCAGAGCACTAGTATAGGTTCTGCTCCGTAACTCATATATGGACAGCGATGTCAGGAGCAGATCTGGAGTCCCAGGCAGAGTGCTAGTAGCGCTCTGCCCGTGACCCCGGCTCCGGCGCTTATCCCTGACATCACTGTCCATATATGGACACTGATGTCAGGGGCTTCCCCTGAGTTACAGAGCAGCGCCTATACTAGTGCTCTGCTCTGGGACTCCAGCTCTGGAGTTTCCCCTGACATCACATTCCAGTCCATGAGGATCCCCTGACAACACTCTCTCTGGACAGTGACGTCAGGGGCCCCTCCAGCAGACAAATCCCCGGCCTAAGCATCGACAACGCTTTGGCTGGGGATTCCACTCCTAGAGGGAGGTGTGTGTGTCTGTGTGTGTGGCACAATCTACAAAGGGCACTGGGGTATTATTTACAGAGGGCACTGAGGCATTATTTACAGAGGGCACTGTGGCATTATCTACAGAGGGCACGATGGCACTTTGGCACTATCTAAAAAGGGGCTGCCCAATCTTGATATTCTTGTGTCTGACAAACGCTGCCAACTGAGTCGCCAGACTGCATTTAGCGACACTAACTGGAAAACTGGATTGTTAAAAATGTTCATCAGTGTGCTGTTCGTCATTTTCACGCACCCATTGAGTTCAATGGGCACATAGGTGCGTGAAAAACGCACCAATATAGGACATGCAGTGAGTTTCACGCAACAGACACGCTGTGTGAAAACTCACGCATGTGTGAATGGCCCCATTGAGTTTTACGCTCGTCTGAATAAGCCCTAAAGCTACATGCAAACAACCGTTTTTTCCATCTGTGTGCGATCAATTTTTTAACGAATAGCACGCTATTAATTTCTATGGCCCCATGCACACTACAGTTTTTTTTAATGGATCTGTCTGGGTGTCATGGGACCGTGCCGCAAAACTCAAAGCAGGTTCTATTCTGCCTGTGTTTGCAGCTCGGTCTCGCCCATTCAAGACTTTGGCGACGTAAAAACCACAGACGGCACACAGATGCCATCCGTATGCCATCCTTGTTTTGCGGATCCATTGCTTACAGGCCGCAAAATACAAACGGTATAGCCTAACATTGTGTTAGGAAAAGTGGTGGGGGAACTCAGCTGTAAGGTTGCGTTTAGATAAGACCTTGTTGGCCGCATGGTAAAAAAAAAATCAATCACAGTAGAAATCTCCATCCTCGTGAATTGTACTGTAAATCTGCGTCTCATCCCAGTTTCTAACATGTCTAGAACTCCGCCATCGCATACATCTAGTGTAATTACATTTTCTGTGTATTTCAATATAAACAGCATGCATTTTATTTATTTTTTTCCATAAGAGTATATTAACCCCTTAACGACATGTCACGTACTAGTACGTGACAGCCGTTAAGGGGAAGTACGGAGCAGGCTCACGGGCTGGGCTCGCTCCATACTCAGCAGGTGATGGCTGTGTTATACAGCCGACACCTCACTGCAACGGGCGGAAGCAAAGATCACTTTGAGTCCGCCCGTTTAACACCTTAAATGCCACGGTCAATCGCGACATTTAAAATGTTTGAATCAGGGGGGCGCCCCTCCAACACGTCCCCCGCGCTTCGATCGGCTGGTGACAATGGTTGTCATAGCAACCTGGGGGACTAATGATGGCCCCCAGGTCTGCCATCTTTGTACTCCTTTGAAGTCCTGTCAGAATCACGATATACTCCAATACATTAGTATCGCAGTATATCAATCAAGCGGTCCAACGATCGCTGGTTCAAGCCCCCTAGGGGAACTAATTTTAAAAAAAGTAAACAACGGTTATATGTTCCCAAAAAAAAAAAAAGTATTAAAAGTTCATTAAAAAACCCTTTTCCCCTAAAGCAATGTTAAAAAAATAAAATTTAACATAACTGGTATTGCCGCATCCGTAAAAATCCGAAATATCACAATATAGCGTTGTTTTACCCGCTCGGTGAACGCTGTAAAAAAAAAAATATATAATATATATATATATATATATATATATATATATATATATATATATATATATATATATATATATATATAAAACACGCAAATTGCTGTTTTTTGCTCACCTTAGCTCCTCAAAAAAAAACAGAATAAAAAGTGATCAAAAAGTCGCACGTACCCCAAAATTGTATCGATGAAAACTACAGCTCTCCCCGCAAAATGTAAGCCCTCACACCACTGAATTGATGAAAAAATAAAAAAGTTCTGGCTCGCAGAAAATGGCAACACTATTATTTTTTTTAACAAATAGTTTTATTTTTTCAAAAGTGGTAAAACAAAACAAAACATATAAATTTGGTATCACCGTAATCGTATCAACCTGTAGAATAAGGTGAATAGGTAGTTTTTAACGCCTGCTGCACTCCGTAAAAACAAAACCCCCCAAAAAATGGTGTAATCGCTGGTTTTTGCCCATTTCACCCCACATTTTTTTTCAGCTTCCCAGTAAAATTGCGGTCCGCAAAAACAGACCCATTCCCTTCCATTGAACGCGGACACCTTTCCGTATCGCTACGGATGGGTGTCCGTGGCGTAGAAATGTTCCGAAAATTATGGAACATGTCCGTACTTTTGCATATTGCGGGCCGTGCTCCCAAACTTTGTATGAAACTTTGTAAAAAAGAGGCGTAACTTTGTAAAAATAAACAAGCCCTCATATGGCTATGTCGACAAAGAAATAAAAAAGTGGTGTCCTTAAGGGGTTAACAGTCCAGCTAGAGGGCGTCCAAACACACCGTTTAGCCAATTTTAAAAACAGCCACCACCAAACGCCAGAGGGAAAATGGCGCCCAGCTCTTACACCCAACAATCACTCAATTATAACTAATAAGTAAACAGCATCGAATCTCCTCCACCCGTCACGTACGTCACACCCTTCCCTGCTCCCCCCGTACAACCAGCTGCATTTTCCGATTACAACTCTGCATTCTGGGAACTGTAGTGAATTTCTGTCTCCGCCTCCTTAAAGTCTACGCGTATAGAGTGCATAAGAAACTACAATACCCGATCTATCATATCAGGGCGTGTACAACACGTGACCAGTGTCTGAGCAAACAGCTAAAAAGCCGCAACACGGCCATTTTGTTCTAGACTGCAAGTGAGCAGGTTTAGGCCTTGGTCCTAGAGCCTTAGTCGCTGTTTCGTCAGCCCGTGTACCGGCTTCCCTGCTCAGCCCTCGCCTTCGTGTTTGGCACAGACATCGAGAGAGAGGTGTCCGCCGTTCGGCCAGCGCTCTCTGTACCAGCACAAATTCGCTCTTCATCCGAGACTCCCAACTCCGTCCACTGCTAGCCTTTTCCTCTGCACTTCGTGCACGTAATAATATCGCATGTCCTCTATACAGAACCTCAACTCTTTCGGTGAGTAGTGAATTATACAAATCACGCTTTTCTGCAGTACGTGACGTCCCTCTTATCCGAGTTTTAAGCTGACCCTATCGTAGGCCTATGTTGGCAACCGATAGATTAATCTGTTTACTCTAAACCCCTTATTGCAGGCCCTCCCAGGCCGCCGCCTTGTCACTTGCTTCTCTCGGTCTCCATCTTTTGTCTCAACATGTCGCCATTTTGTAACAGTAATGTGGTGAGGGAGGCGCTGGGGAAGGAGGGCTGTGCGCTGGAACATCACTCCTATAGCTGTAGTCTTCACTCAGGTTTCAAGTCTGATCTTGAGGAAAATGGAGCTTTTGTAGGCCCAGTAACGTTCATACCAATGGTTCTGTGGAAAAATTGCCCCGAGGTGAAATGTAAATTCTGCCAAATAGCCTAAACTTCACCTGTTATTGCTAAACCCTCCAGTGTGACAGGTAAGTGGGTGCTCTCACACTGAGGATTTGCATTAGGCCAAAACCCCATTCACATGCATTGCCAGTGGGATCTCTGGTTATGGGGTTTGCTTGGAACTCCCAACAGAATAGTGTGAACATAACCCTCAAAGGCTACTAGTGCAAATGATTGTTGTAGTAGTCTGCAGCATTGTTCTGTACAACTAAAGAGCCCTATTTTGAAAGGTATCATATTGGATCTGTCATGGAGCCTGTGACCCAGTGTGAATATGTCCTGATGCTGACCATATACATTCAGCTAAAGTCTGCAAATCTGACTTAGTGGAATCTGCTAATGGGCTAGGCTCACGGCGTGTTCGGCCTCTGTTCAGTGTATATGCCATGAAATGGTAACAAGCCGCATGATACAGCCCAATGCGAGCAGAGAAACCGGCTCGCAGGATTAAGGGACATGCCTTATCTTTGGGTTTTTGTCTCTGACTTCCCATTGACATCAATGGGAGGCAGAGAAAGCGTATGTTGCTATGTTTTATGCCTGTGGCACTCAATGGCCGCAGGCAAAACGCTGCGAAAATCGGCGTGCATGCAGAGGAAAATCTGCCTCAAAATTCCCAACTGAATTTTGAGGCAGATTTTCCTCCTGCAAAAAAACTGAGGCTCTGCATGAGGCCATATTGGGTACTACCTGCCCTGTGAGATCAGGAAGGTCTTTAAAGAGGCTCTGTCACCAGATTTTGCAACCCCTATCTCCTATTGCAGCAGATCGGCGCTGCAATGTAGATTACAGTAACGTTTTTATTTTTTTTAAAAACGAGCATTTTTGGCCAAGTTATGACCATTTTTGTATTTATGCAAAAGTCCAACTGGGCGTGTATTATGTGCGTACATCGGGGCGTTTTTACTTTTACTAGCTGGGCGTTCTGATGAGAAGTATCATCCACTTCTCTTCGGAACGCCCAGCTTCTGGCAGTGCAGACACACAGCGTGTTCGAGAGATCACGCTGTGACGTCACTCACTTCCTGCCCCAGGTCCTGCATCGTGTCGGCACCAGAGGCTACAGTTGATTCTGCATCAGCGTTTGCAGGTAAGTAGCTACATCGACTTACCTGCAAACGCCGATGCTGCTGCAGAATCAACTGTAGCCTCTGGTGCCGATGTGTCCTCGCTCGTCCGACACGATGCAGGACCTGGGGCAGGAAGTGAGTGACGTCACAGCGTGATCTCTCGAACACGCTGTGTGTCTGCACTGCCAGAAGCTGGGCGTTCCGAAGAGAAGTGGATGATACTTCTCGTCAGAACGCCCAGCTAGTAAAAGTAGTAAAAACGCCCCGATGTACGCACATAATACACGCCCACTTGGACTTTTGCAAGCCTCATTTGCATAAATACAAAAATGGACATAACTTGGCCAAAAATGCTCGTTTTTTAAAAATAAAAACGTTACTGTAACCTACATTGCAGCGCCTATCTGCTGCAATAGCAGATAGGGGTTGCAAAATCTGGTGACAGAGCCTCTTTAAAGGACAGGTGTCGTGAAATCTATTTTTTTTTTATATGAATTTGCTTTTAGTGTTAATTTTTAATTTTGTTACGTTTTTTTTTTTCTAACTTTCTTTACTATGGGGGCTACAATTTTTTTTTTTTTTTCATCTCTGTCGCTTAACGACATACAGAGATGGAATACGGTGCATACAGCCCCATAGAGAATGCGAACGGGAGCTGTTCCATTCACTATGGTGTACGCCATCTGTGTGAGAACGGCGCATGCGCCGCTCCCACACAGTCCAAATGGAAGGTTTCGGCCATGCGCCATTTTCTTGTGGACCGGAAGCCGCGGCCGGACGGTAAGATGAGTACTTCCAGACATGCGTTCAGAAGGGAGCTGCGGCGGCAGGAGCAGGTAAGTTAGGTCTGTGTATGCTCGTGTTTTAGTGTGTGATTACCACTGTATGTAAGCCTACTACACTGTGTATTCGCTCAAAAAATGGCGGCACACAGTGTAGGAGGTTTGAACATTCAATCCCCTCCTTTCTCATGGCACTAGCCAGGATAAGGGAGGGGGATTGTTTGACGCTAGAGCGAGTGTCTTCTCAAATTTTGCAGCATAAAGCAATGAGGTTGCTTTACCACATGCCAATGCTGCAATTTTGGGAACTGCTCCCTCTAGTGACCAGCACAGGGAAATGTTATAAATTAGAATCTAATTTATAATATTTCCTGACTTGTGAAAAAATGTAAAAAAATTAAAACAATGTCTCATGTATTTACTAACTGTAACCAAAAAAAAATAAAAACTTTCTAGCGACACATTCCCTTTAACAGCAGATTAGACATATTAGCATCTGTCTCAGGGCATACACATGTGATGACACTCGGTGAGCCTGGCCCCATATGTATTACATGGTTAGCCGTTCACTTGAATGGCTGACTTGTAATGTACAACCCTATAAGCTGACTGATAAAAAATTAGGTCTTCATGTCTTACTGCTTTGCTTCTCAAGCTTGGTCCTTGACTTAAAAACGTTAATTTCTTTTGGTTTCAGACCCCTTTGCTGATGCAACTAAGGGTGACGACTTACTCCCGGCAGGGACTGAAGATTATATTCATATAAGAATTCAACAACGAAACGGCAGAAAGACTCTGACCACTGTACAGGGTATTGCAGATGATTACGACAAAAAGAAACTTGTAAAAGCCTTTAAGAAGGTAAACGCTTATTTACAATTGTATTGCGGTACAACTTACTCCAGTTACATAGTTGGTACGGTTGAAAAGTCATGTCCATTAAGTTCAACCAAGGAATGGGAAAGGCAAGGGAAAAATGGGAAATGCCCAGTAGTAATGAAAGGGAGTTAAAGAGGCGCTCTCACCAGATTATAAGTGCTCTATCTCCTACATAATCTGATCGGCGCTGTAATGTAGATAACGGTGGTTTTTATTTTGAAAAACTATTTTTTAGCAAGTTATGAGCAATTTTAGATTTATGCTAATTAGTTAGACATCTGGGCGTGTTTTTACTTTTTACCAACTGGGCGTTGTGAAGTGTATGAGGCTGACCAATCAGCCTCATACACTTCTCATTGTTACAGCCCGTTGTTAGTGTGATTGTGCAGTGAAAGTAGCTAGGCTGGAACAATGAGAAGTATATGACGCTGATTGGTCAGCGTCATAGACTCCTCTTTACAACGCCCAGTTGGTAAAAAGTAAAAACATGCCCAGTTGTCTTAAGAAACTAACTATCCTAAATCGAAATGCTCAAAAATTAAAGTTTTCCAACTAAAAACCACGTATCTACATTACAGTGCCGATCAGATTATGTAGCAGATAGGACACTTATAATCTGGTGACAGAGCCTCTTTAAGTGCTTTAGTAAATAAAATATGGATATAAAAATTGCTTGGATGAAGTGGCACTGTCCTTTTTTCTTTACATCATAGAAATTTGCCTGTAATGGTACTGTGATTGAACATCCAGAGTACGGTGAAGTCATTCAGCTTCAGGGTGACCAGAGGAAGAACATCTGTCAGTTTCTTATGGAAGTAAGTATCCATGGTCGTGTGTACTTGCAATAGGGACTTGTCCTGCTTAGTGGAAGGTCTCTGGATCCGTAGTGTTAGTTCACTATTGAATCTTGGAGCTTCTCAGTAAATTCTCCTTATGCCCATTTCAACTAATTCATATAATGTAAAAATGCCTGTAGAACACTTAGTACCATGTTTACTTCATAATCTTTGGTAGACATAGGTGGCTCCATTTTGGACAAGTATTCATTAACTTGGAATCCTTCTGTAGTGTGGCTTTTTAATACCGTTAGGCTATGTTCAGATGAACATGTGCAAAATCTGCTGTGAAAGGCTGTCTTTCACATGCCATTTACATCTGTATGGGACCCGGTTTCACAGATCCCTCAAACGTGAGTCTATTGAGGGAACTGTGAAAATGGACAAATAAGAGATGTCCAATTTTCTTTACTGGCCCTTCACACGGTACATTACAACAACAGCCATGTAAACAGCCCCATAAAAATGCATGCAGCTGTGAAATGTCAGTCCCACACGGTTTATACACTCGTCTGAATAAGCCCTTACCGTTTAAGTGGACTCTGCTATACTTGTCAGGAATGAGGTATGATAGCAGTCCTTATTCTAAAAGGGGTTTTTCATTCAATAACATGTTTGCTCATTTAAATGAGTTGCCCACATATAGATATCTCCTCTAGTGATCATATGCACCAGTCATGGGATTACATCAGCTCTGCCTCATTGTTGGTAGTCCGTGGTTCCGATCACCTGTCTTTCCTAAACCCAGTGGTTGGTGCATCAGACCATACCAAATTAATCTTCCTGCTGAGGGAGGGGTTTGGCTGTGCGTGATACAATTAGTGTGCCCTCTAAAAGAACAGTGCCATGTTCACATGACTGGCACTGATTACAGTGGAACGTGGGGGGGGGGTACATGTGAAAACTAAAGCAGCCATCTAAATTATTATTTTTTTTTTATTTTTTTTCAATTATAGAACTGGAGGCAAAGTCAAATGTAATCCTATTGTATTCTTTGACAAATCCTCTTAGGGATAAAACTCATAAAGTGTAACTAAAGTCAACTTCTGACAAGTCATTGTGACATGACAGAAGTTTTGATTGGTAGGTGTCCAAGCACTGAGACCCCCACTGGTCACTAAAAGGAAGCGGCATCATTGCTTGGGTGACTGCTGAGTCGCTTTGCCTCTGATCAGCTTTTCTCTGAAAGCCAAGCAGTTGGTATACGGGCTCAACAGTTTATGGGCCCGTACACCAACTGCTTGGCTTTCTGAGAAAAGCTGATCAGAGACAAAGTGGCTCAGCACTCACCCAAGAGCTACTGCCTTGTTTTAGCGATCGGTGGGGGTATCAGTGCTTGGATGCCCACCAATCAAAACTTCTGACATGTCAGGTGTTTGACAGTTTAGTTACACTTTAATAGTCAAACAAGCTATTTTATTTATTTTTTATTTTTTCCTTCCCCTAACTCATGGGACCGGCTACGTAAGTTGTAAATTAAGCAGTGGATTGCTGGCTGTTAGTGGTTGTGCTACTAAAAATCGCCCATGGAGATTAAATGTAAATTGTTTCTTTAGCTGTACACTGTTTTGTATTGACACTTTTATAAATGCTAACTCCAACTTCTATTGTTACAGATTGGCATTGTAAAGGAAGAACAACTGAAGGTCCATGGTTTCTGAGATGTGAATTATATCCTCATTCTCTTCTGCCAAGGCTGGCACTCTTGAAACATGAAAATTTGCAGTAGAAGGACTTTTAATATGGCTAAACGTTCAACTTTAGGTCCTCTTATGCATGATTATAGAGGGTGTGTAAAGAGTAGGTTAGTAACACATAAAAAAATAGCTGTGAGATGGTAGACTGGAACAATGGGTTTTAGCACATTTCCAATGGAAGTGTTTTAGTGATCTGTCAACTTTTTTTCCACTTGATTTGATGTTTTTGTTGTATTAAAATATGTATGTTGCTGCCTACACTGGCTCTTGTATTCATTTATGGTTACTGTACACAAACTGCATTTGACAGCTCTTCCCTATACATTTTTGCAAATCCTTTCTAGAGATGTTGCATCCTGGTGAATAATGGAGGCTTCTAAATTAACTGAACACTAGATTTCATGTCCAGTTCTTAAAGGCAGTTTAACGCTTAATGCCTCTATAAAGGAAAGCTCCATTGCATAGTTTTTCATTATGAATGTTGGTATTGCAGGCTATGGTCTTTGTGAAGAGTTAACAAAGGTGTATGTTAACCCCCTACAGCATTTGGACATAATATATTTGTTATACTGGTCATAATATACTGGTGTTACTGCAATAGGACATCACATTACATCCAGTAAATGGTGAATAGCTGTACCCTCATCATAAGCAGTGGGCTCAGTCTACAATATACAGCCATTAGATGTAGCGGTCAAAAGCAACCGCAGCATTTAAGTGGCTGCAGAGGGCTTTTTCTGTCACCCCATTGGTACCCAACAGCACTTGTGGGGAACCTATGGGTTGCCTTTTATGTATTAGTATGCTGGCTTTTTTTTTTTTTTTTTTTTTTTAACAGCAATAAAAGCCCTCATACAGCTACATCAATGTTTTGGGTCTCCGAATGCAGTAACACAAGTGAAAATCTTAAATGGTTAACTGGTTTGTTAGTTTTCAGCAACCTCCTAGCATCTGCTTTAGCTAGGTTTAAGGCTAGGGCTACATGGCGACTTTGGCCATGACACTGATCTTTCACCACGAAACCGGTGTTCCCTTGCATGTTAAGTCAATTAATTGGTCAGTCTGCGTAGCCCTAGCCTCGGGTTATTAACCCCTTCCCGACATTTGACGTATCCATACGTCATAGCCGAATTGGGGAAGTATGGAACGGGCTCAGAGTGAACCCACTCCATACGATGCGGGTGTTGGCTGTATGTTACAGCTGACACTTCACAGTAACGAGCAGAATCGCGCTATTGCTCGTTTAAATTCTGCAGTCCATACTGACCGCAGCATTTAAATCAGTGTGGTGACCCCCCCCCCCCCCTCTAGCAGCTCATCGTGCCACCTGCAATGCAATCGCAAGGTGGCGATGGTGGCTATGGCTGCCTGGTGGCCTAATGAAGGCCCCAGGTCTGCCGTCTTTGTGCTCCTACTAAGCCCTGCCCTAAGCCTGTCGGACTATATACTGCAGTACATTTGTATTGCAGTATATAGTGCAAGCGATCCATTGATCACTGGTTGGAGTTACCTTGGATTAACAAAAAATAATAATTCGAAGACCCAATTTTCCCCCTATAGCATAGTACACAAACTAATTGGTATTGCCACATCCGTAAAAGTCTGAACCATTATATATCCTTATTTAACCCGGACGGCGTATGCTGTAAATAAGAAAATGTAAACGCCAGATTTGCTAGCTCTTGGCCACCTACACTCCCACAAAGAATGGAATAAAGTGATTAAAACCTCGCATTTACCACAAAACGGTATCATTAAAACGACAGCTTATCGTGCAACAAAAATAAGCCCTCGTACCACTTAATCGACGGAAAAAATAAGTTATGGCTCAATTTGTCAACTTTTTTACCCTTTTACAAGTGAACTAAAACATAGAAAACTATATATAATTTGGTATCGCCATTATCGTATTGACCTGCAGAATAAAGTTAACATGTTTTAATTGCACAGTGAATTTCGTAAATACAAAACACAAACAATGGCGTTGCGGGTTTCTTTTTGTACCCCATAATTTTTTTTTTTCCCGTTTCCTTGTACATTATTTGGCACAAATGGCGCTACGAAAAACTACAGCTCGTCCTACAAGCGGTTATAGGACTATCGACGGAAAAATGTTACAGCTTTTGGAAGGGGGGGGGGGGGAAACAATTAAAATCTGGAAGTTGTTTATGGTGGGAAGGGGCTAAAATTGCTGACCTATCCTTAGACACTGATCTAATGTTGATCACCTATCCTGTCAGCACCCCTGCTGATCAGCTGTGTGAAGGGGCCTTGGCACTCAGGACCACAGCAGCCTCGTCATGGCTCTCCCTTTGTACTTGCATACCCTGTTACATGCGTAGTGGTGAGGCAAGGTACTGCACCACTGTCCCATTCACTTGAATTGCACCGCAGCTACAAGTGTAATGGTGTAGAAGCACAAACTATTGTTTACATGATTCTCAAAGGGGCTGCAGCCTTTGTACAAGTGATGTGATCTCTTTAAAGAGCTGCTTAGCGAGGGTGCTGAGAACATCAGACCCCCACGAATTTATTGATGGCCTAGCCGAAGGATAGACTGTCCGTTTTAATAAACTGGTAAACCCTATAATCTTCAGTCTGAATTTTGTTTAACCCCCTTCCCGCTCAGTGTTCCGTCGTGCTGAGCACATCGTTCGCGCTCAGCTCAGTAATGGCACTGACCTGAGTGAACACGGCACCACTTAATCCCGGTGCCTGTTTGAGCTGTGATACCTGCTGTTTCTGACAGCAAGCTATCACAGCTCAATACTCTGGGACCAATTGCAGTGGTCCCACCCCAGAGATCGCTGCTATTGGTTAGTCAGTGACTACTAACCAATAGCAACGATCGCATACATTTCCTCCCCCAGACACCATCCTGCTGCACCCGCCCTGAACTTCTCTATTGGTGTTGGAGAGTTGTTCAGAGCGACTGTCAGAATTGTGCTGAGAACTTGAAAAAAAACTTTCTAAACATTTCATTTTTTTTTTTTTGTACTTCCCGCTTGCTCCATCCACTTCCCACACCTGTCCTTTGTGTTTCCATTGTCACCCCCAGTTTTGGTCAGTGATCTGCTATCACTGACCAATTCTTAGTCTTCAGGGCCACATTTTCTTGGTCCCTGTGGATTATTTTTTTTCTTTATAAAATACAAAAAAAAACAACTTTAGTAAAATAAAAAAAAGTTTGAGAAAATTATCATCCTAGCTAGTTTAGTATTCGGGTATGTGCACACGATAACTGCAATTACGTCTGAAAATACGGAGCTGATTTCAGAGAAAACAGCCTCTGATTTTCAGGTGTTTTTGAAGCTGAAAATGAAATTTGGATCTTTTCAGACGTTTTTGGAGCGGTTTTCAATAGTCAATGAAAAACGGCTCCAATTACGTCCCAAGAAGTGTCCTGCACTTCTTTTGACGAGGCTGTATTTTTACGTGCCGTCTTTTGACAGCGACGCGTAATATGACAGGTCGTAAAGCCCATTGAAAGTAATGGGCAGATCTTTGCCGACGTATTGGAGCCGTTTTTTCAGACGTAATTTGAGGCGTAAAACGCCTCCATTACGTCTGAAAATAGGTTGTGTGCACATAACCTTACAGATTAGTGGCAAATGGAGAGATAACAAAGGAGAAAGCTGGTGATGTCGCCTGATTTTCTGCCATGCTTTCCAAGTGGCAAAAAGTAGTGGGTTAGCCTTAGTCTCCACCTATAAACCCTCATATGGAAGGTGCAGGAGTCCCGACAAAGCCCGTCCAGAAAATAGTCTGGAATCCAGATTGTACGAAGTATAATGCGAGGTGCTCCCAAGCTAGTCCGAGACATAACGGAACAAGGCCGCATGGTTAGTGTCGGAACGGTCAAAAAGCGTAGTGAGGTTTAGCGTCAGGAATCCTTCACTGTAGTTCGTTTTAGCGTTAGGGATCTATCACTGTAGTTCGCTTTAGTGTCAGGGAAGCTTGGAATAATCTAGTTAGGTTTAGTGTCAGGCACCTGTCACCGTAGTTAGGCTTAGTGTCAGGGAAGCTCGGAATAATGTAGCTAGCTTTAGTGTCGTAATAGTCGCCGTAGTTAGGCTTAGCATTAGGGAAGTTAAAAAAAAAAATCTAGTTTGGTTTAGTGTTCGGAACCCTCGCCCTAGTTGGCTTTAGTGTCAGTGAAGTCCACTTAAAAAAAAATACTGGATACATAATGCACGTGTCTAAGCACACAACTTACACGTGTCACGCAAATAATAAAAGATGTCCCAAAGGTCATTTTCTGCCGAAGAGGCTTATGCATTTCTTGCCTCTGACACAGACTCGTCGGATGGTGAATTTTTTTTGGTCAACCTCATCTAGTGATGAAAAGGAGGCACCACCTAGGAGACGTCCCAGGACCACCACCACAGTTGAATCCCCCGAGAGAAGTGACCCCCGTCGCAGTTGAAGCCTCCGAGCGAAGTGACCCCATATGGACCCCCCACACCAGACAATTGACCCCCAAATCCCTGAGTATACGGGCAGTCCGGGGATCAAATTTAACACGGCAGGGCTCAGTGAAATGAGCTCTTTCAAGTTCTTTTTCACTGATGACTTTATAGATCTTATGGTCTCCCAGACAAATTTATATGCCCAACAATATATTACTAAGAACCCCACATCATTTTATGCCCAATCCCACAGGTGGACCCCTGTAGATGCAGCAGAGTTGGGCAAGCTCTGGGACTTCACTTGAACATGGGGCTTCTGAAAAAGCCATCCATTAGGACCTACTGGAGCACAGACATCTTATACCACACCCCGATGTACCGCATGTCCAGGATGTGTTATGAGGCAATACTTCGATTCTTACATTATGCTGATAATGAGCAGTGCCCATCCCAAGATGACTCCAGCTTTGACTGTTTGTATAAACGGAGACCCCTATTAGACCATTTCAGTGCCCGGTTTTCCCAAGCATACACCCCCGAGAAGTGTATTTCTATTCATGAGTCCTTGGTACATTTTAAAGGGAGGCTTCAATTCCGCCAGTACCTGCCAATTAAGAGGGCAAGGTATGGCATGAAGATGAATAAGCTGTGCGAGAGTGCATCGGGGTATACTTACAAATTTAGGATATATGAAGGGAAGGACACCAGTATTCAGCCCCCAGAATGCCCCCCCCCCCCTTACTGGGAGTTAAAGCAAAAATTGTGTGGGATTTGGTGCACCCACTGCTGGACCAGGGTTACCACCTCTACCTGGATAATTTTTATACCAGCATCCCACTCTTCAACTGCCTCGCTTCCAGAAGTCCTGCGGCATGTGGCACTGCTAGAAGAAATCTGAGAGGCCTCCCTAAGACTCTGCTTGGGCAAACACTCAGAAGGGATGAGAGCAGGGCACATTCTTTCAGCAACATATTGTGTGTCAAGGACAAGAGAGATGTCCTTGATTTGACAACAATACATGGCCACACCAGTACCCATGTACCTGTACAAGGCACCAGTACAGAGACCCCCAAAGCAGATTGCATCCCGGACTACAATAGGTACATGGGAGGGGTGGACTTGTCAGATCAAGTCCTGAAACCCTACAGGGCCATGCGGAAACCAGGGTGTGGTATAAAAAGCTGGCCGTGCACATCATACAGATGGCATTGTACAATGCGTACGTGCTACATCGATGTGCAGGCCAGACGGGAACTTTCCTGGAATTTCAAGAGGTGCTTATCAAAAACCTAATCTTTGGGCACCAGGAAGGGGGGGCACCCAGTACTTCTGAAAGCGAGCCCACACGCATCGTACCAGGGCAAGACTTTCCAGGAGAAGTTCCCCAAACTGGCAAGAAGGGAAAGAATCAAAAGAGGTGCAGAGTCTACTCAAAGAGGGGGATAAGGAAGAACACAATATATCAATGTGACACGTGTCCCGAAAAGCCAGGGCTCTGTATGAAAGAGTGTTTTAAAATGTATCATACATCCCTTGATTTTTAATCTACCCCAGTTTTATTTACCCTGATGCACTCCGCACAGCTTATCCCCCTCCTCTTTCCCTTCTGAGCCCTGCCATGTGCCCAGGCAGCTGATAACAGCTACATGTAGGGTATTGCCGTACTCAGGAGAACCGACATTACAATTTATGGGGTGTATATCTCTGGTGGCGCATGCTGGGCACAATATATTGGACACTGAAATGGCATATATATAGAAAATTGCAAATCTCACTCTGCACCATCTGCTGTGCAATACCTTTTACACAATACCTGTGGGCTCAAAATGCTCACTACACCTCTAGATGAATGCCTTAACTGGTGTAGTTTCCAAAATGGGGTCACTTCTGGTGGGTTTCCATTGCTCTGATACCTCTGGGGCTCTGCAAATGCGACATGGCACCCGAAAACCAATCCAGCAAAATCTGGATTCCAAAGAACACATAGCGCTCCTTTCCTTCTGAGCCCTACCATGGGCCCAATGGCAGTTTATCACCACAAATTGGGTATTGCTGCATTCAGTACAAATTGGGCAACAAAATGGGGTGTTTTATTCCTTGTGAAAATAAATGTTGAGCCAAAACGATATATTATTGGAAACATTTTTTTTTTTAAATTCCCAGCCCAATTCAAATAAATTCTGTGAAAAAACTGTGCGGTCTAGATGGTCACAACACCCATAAATGAATTCCTTGAGGGGTGTAGTTTCCAAAATGGGGTCACTTCTAGTGGGTTTCCATTGCTTTGATATCTCTGGGGCTCTGCAAATGCGACATGGCACTCAAAAACCAATCCAGCAAAATCTGGATTCCAAAGAACACATAGCGCTCCTTTCCTTCTGAGCGCTCCCATCGGCCCAAACGGCAGTTTATCACCACAAATGGGGTATTGCTGCACTCAGGACAAATTGGGCAATAAAATAGGGCATTTTGTTCCCTGTGAAAATAAGAAATTTTGATCAAAACTGACATCTTATTGGAAAAAATGTTATTTTTTTTTAATTTCACAGCCCAATTAAAATACGCTCTGTGAAAAAACTGTGGGGTCAAAATGGTAACAACAACAACCATAAATGAATTCCTTGAGGGGTGCAGTTTCCAAAATGGGGTCACTATTGGGGGATTCCTACTGTTTTGGCACCTCAACACCTTTTCAAACCTGGCATGCTGCCTAAAATATATTCTAATAAAAAAAAGAGGCCTCAAAATGCACTAGGTTCTTCTTTGCTTCTGGGGCTTGTGTTTTAGTCCACGAGCACACTAGAGACACATGTGGGACATTTCTAAAAACTGCAGAATCTGGACAATACATATTTAGTAGTGTTTTTCTGGTAAAAACCTTTTGTGTTACAGAAAAAAAATTAATAAAAGTGAAATTCAGCAAGAAAAATGAAATTTGCAAATTTCACCTCCACTTTGCTTTATTTCCTGTGAAATGCCTGAAGGTTTAAAAAAAACTTTCTAAATGCTGTTTTGTATACTTTGAGGGGTCTAGTTTTTAAAATGGGGTGTTTTATGGGGGTTTCTAATACATAGGCCCCTCAAAGCCACTTCAGAACTGAACAGGTACCTTAAAAAAGGCTTTTGAAATTTTCTTAAAAATATTAGAAATTGCGGTTTATGTTCTAAACCTTGTAACGTCCAAGAAAAATAAAAGAATGTTCTAAAAACAATGCCAATCTAAAGTAGACATATGGGAAATGTGAACTAGTAACTATTTTTGGTGGTAATAACCATCTGTTTTACAAGCAGATGCATTTAAATTCAGAAAAATGCTATTTTTTCTAAATTTTCTCAAAATTTTGCAATTTTTCACAAATAAACACGAAATATATTGACCAAATTTTACCACTAACATAAAGCCCAATGTCTCACGAGAAAACAATCTCAGAATTACTTGGATAGGTTTAACCCATTAGTGACCGGCCCATAGTGTTTTTACGTCGGTCACTAACGGGCCTTATTCCGATGCAATAGACTTTTTACGTCGCTGCATCGAATTATGTAAACAGAGCAGGGAGCTGTCAAATCTCCCTACTGCCAGAGGTAGCTGAGGGCTGGGGGCGTCCCTGCTCTAACGTGTGAGATCGATATTAGTATCGATCTCACCCGTTTAACCCTTCAGATGCGGTGCTGAATAGCGTGCACCGCATCTGAGTGGTTTTGGAGAGAGGGAGGGAGCTCCCTCTCATCCCACTGACACCCGGCGATAAGATCGCCGAGTGTCTGCGTCTCTGATGGCAGCCGGGAGCCTAATAAAGGCCCCCAGGTCTGCCTGTCGTGAATGCCTGCTACAGGGTGGGCCATTTATATGGATACACCTAAATAAAATGGGAAAGGTTGGTGATATTAACTTCCTGTTTGTGGCACATTAGTATATGGGAGGGGGGAAACTTTTCAAGCTCGGTGTTGACCATGGCGGCCATTTTGAAGTCGGCCATTTTGTATCCAACTTTAGTTTTTTCAATGGGAAGAGGGTCATGTGACACATCAAACTTATCGAGAATTTCACAATAAAAACAATGGTGTGCTTGGTTTTAACGTTACTTTATTCTTTCATGAGTTATTTACAAGTTTCTGACCACTTATAAAATCTGTTCAAAGTGCTGCCCATTGTGTTGGATTGTCAATGCAACCCTCTTCTCCCACTCTTCACACACTGATAGCAACACCGCAGAAGAAATGCTAGCACAGGCTTCCAGTATCCGTAGTTTCAGTTGCTGCACATCTCGTATCTTCACAGCATAGACAATTGCCTTCAGATGACCCCAAAGATAAAAGTCTAAGGGGGTCAGATCGGGAGACCTATGGGGCCATTCAACTGGCCCACGACGACCAATCCACTTTCCAGGAAACTGTTCATCTAGGAATGCTCGGACCTGACACCCATAATGACATAAATAACTCATGAAAGAATAAAGTAACGTTAAAACCAAGCACACCATTGTTTTTCTTGTGAAATTCTCGATAAGTTTGATGTTTCACATGGCCCTCTTCCCATTGAAAAAACTAAAGTTGGATACAAAATGGCCGACTTCACAATGGCCGCCATGGTCAACACCCAGCTTGAAAAGTTTCCCCCCTCCCATATACTAATGTGCCACAAACAGGAAGTTAATATCACCAACCATTCCCATTTTATGTAGGTGTATCCATATAAATGGCCCACCCTGTAGATCATGCCTCTGGCATGACCTAGCAGATGCCTGTCCGTTTTACACAGACAGGCATAATACACTGCAATACAGAAGTATTGCATTGTATTATAAATGCAATCGGATAATCGCATAGTGAAGTCCCATAGTGGGACTAGTAAAAAAGTTTAAAAAAAAAATGAAAAACCCACTTTTCCCCCTTACAAACTGCTTTATTATTAACAAACAAAATAAAGTAAAAAAGTTACACATATTTGGTATCGCCGCTTCCATAACGATCCCAACTATAAACTTATTACATCATTTAACCTGCACGGTAAACGTCGTAAAAAATAAAATAAAAAAACATTCAAAAATTGCTGTTTTCTTTGAATCCAGCCTTAAAAAAATGTGATAAAAAGTGATCAAAAAGTCGCATATACTACAAAATGGTACCGGTAAAAACTACAAGTCGTCCCGCAAAAAAAAGCCCTCCTACAACTGCATCGGCGAAAAATAAAAACGTTACGGCTCTTCAAATATGGAGACACAAAAACAAATAATTTTGAAAAAAAAGTGTTTTCACTTTGTAAAAGTAGTAAAACATACAAAAACTATACAAATTTTGTATCGTTGCAATTGCAACAACCCTCTGAGTAAAGTTATTGTGTTATTTATACCACACGGTAAACGGCGTAAATTTAGGACGCAAAAAAGTGTGGCGAAATTGCTGTTTTTTTTCTATTCCCCCCCAAAAAAAGTTAATAAAAGTTAATCAATAAATTCTATGTACCCCAAAATGGTGCTATTAAAAATTACAACTTGTCCCGCAAAAAACAAGACTTTATACAGCTATGTCGACGCAAAAATGAAAAGGCTATAGCTCTTTGAATGAGACGATGGTAAAATTTAAAAAATGGCTTGGTCATTAAGGTCTAAAATAGGCTGGTCATTAAGGGGTTAAGCATTCCGAAGTTATTACCACATAAAGTGAAATATGTCAGATTTGAAAAATGGGCTCTGAGCCTTAAGGCCCAAACTAGGCTGCGTCCTTAAAGAGGCTCTGTCACCACATTATAAGTGGCCTATCTTGTACATAATATGATCGCCGCTGTAATGTAGATTACAGCAGTGTTTTTTATTTAGAAAAAACGATCGAGTTATGACCTGTTTTAGCTTTATGCTAAGGAGTTTCCTAATGGACAACTGGGTGTGTTTTACTTTTTGACCAAGTGGGCGTTGTGGAGAGAAGTATATTCACGCCATAATCATAACCTTCCTAGCACAAAACGAAGCAGAAAAAGATTTTATCATAATAGCCTTGTACAATCTCATTCATAATGCCCAAGAGGCACACCTGAGGGGTGAGACAACTCGAGGAAATTCAAATTTATCATGAACGAACTCGACTACCTCAGACCAAAATGGCGAAATCTTAGGACATAACCATACACAGTGGAGGTACGTGCCGACATCAGATTGACACCTAAGACAGCTATCTGACCCCGACGCCAAAATTCTTTGGAGTCTGACCGAAGTGTAATAAATCCGGCGTATGAACCGCGACTGTATTAGAAAATCTCTTGCACTGATAACTGAGTCAAGGAATGAGAGCTCCACCTCCCTCCACCCCTCCTCTGCCAAATCAGGAATATCCTCCACCCCGCAAAAACCCTATCAAATGGCCTTTTTACAGAAGACAACAGCAAGGCATATGTTTGAGTAAGAGTTTTGGGGAGGTCTGGGGTGCCAAGCAAGTCCTCCACTTTAGAAAACTTTCATATACCAATCTTTTTTTTTTTTTTTAAAACATCATTTTTATTAACAATTTTCACATTTTCTTATAAATATTTCACCTAAAGGTTGCGTCATAAGTGAACAGCACGCAACTGCACAAAAAATAAAATTAAACTAACATAGCATAACATACAATCATGGCATATGGTGCGATCCGCATAGCAACTGAAAAAACATGACTTCCGCTATCCCTGAACACGACTTAGGTCATCAAAGAGTAACAACGCCCCGTCTATCCCCTATCTAGACTGAAGTTGCAAGCCTCCTAAAGTGCCAGCCAGAAGCTGCGTATGATACCACGCTGTGTGCCTAAAAGGTGTAACAATTTCTACCACCTCGGCAGTTGTGCATTGCGATTCTATAAATATTAGCATTTAGCAAATAACTTCTTGGCTCCCGTTTCTTTCCGTCTTTCCACCTCCACCCGCTCAAGAGCTAATAACTGTTTCAAACGTGACACGATCATATCAAGACCCGGTGTGTCAGTTTCCAGCCATTTACATAGAAGGCATCTCAAGGCCACCATTAAAATTGTGTGTACCAAGGGGGGAGGAGATCTCTTCCCTCGTGCACCCTCGTCCTCTGGCGGTCGCGCCTGATGGAACAGCAGTGCTTGAGGCGTCATTGGAAGTTTTGCCTTCCAATGATCCAAAATATAGTTTTGTACCATCACCCAGTATCGTTCAGTATGAGCACAACCCCATACTCCGTGCCACAAATTCGTCAGGGGGGGTGTTACATTTGGGACAACACGTAATGCGATCGGGAAGGACTGTGAAGGTAAAATATTGAAGCCATATATAGCCGAATGCATTAATTTAAAATAGGTTTCCCTCCAGCTCTCGTTCACGATAGCCTTCCGTACCGTCTCCCAACCCCCCAATATGATCTCTCCTATAGCTGGATCTTGAGTCCATCGTTCCCATTACCCTCTAAGGGTCTAAGTTTAGCGTTGATTTCCGACCCGGTTAACCATCTCCTTTCCTCTGTATGCATAAGGTCTCCTGCGCTATTAATGCCTGCATCCCCCCAAGAGGTAAATCTATCCCCACTGTCTACTCCCGGTAGGATTTCCGGGTGTCCACCCAACGGCATATGTTTAGAGAGCAGGTGAGGCAGGTCAAAGAATTTACGAACCGCTTTCCAGGCTAGGACTGTATCTCTCAGAACAATGGAGGTTTTGAGACGGCACGGAAGAGAAGCAACTCTACAGTGTAACAGGGCTTTCAAGTTCCAGGGTGAGGCATACGCCCCTTCCAGATCTAAGTTGGAATAATGGCTCGTTTCATGGAGCCAATCCACTACATGACGAAAGAGACATACCACATTGTATCCCCTGATATTAGGAAACTTCAGTCCCCCCTCATGTTTGCCTATCATGAGCTTAGTGAGTTCAATGCGAGGCCTCTTTCCTGCCCATATAAATTTTGTAAATGAGGAATTCAGTTTGGAAACATCCACATGTTTCAGCAAGAGCGGGAGTGTTTGAAAGGGATATAACAGTCTGGGGAAACTAACCATCTTAATCAAGTGGCACCTCCCCAGAAGGGATAACGGCAACTGACACCATCTGGTGAGTTACGCCTGTATTTTTATAAATAGCGGTGGATAATTCAGGCCATACAGGTTTTCAGGCACCTTCCCTATCTTAATGCCTAGATAAGTAATGCAGTGTTTAACCGGAGATATCCCACATCCCAAAGATTGCCAAAAGGTCCTAGTTAATGGTGTACCCAACTCCAGCAGTTCGCTTTTAGCTACGTTGACTTTGTACCCCGAGCATTGCCAAAAGTCCTGCAAAAAATGAAAAACCGGCAGTAAGTGCTCTTGAGGATTTGACATAAAAAGTATAACATCGTCAGCAAACAAGGCTAACTTAACTGCCAAAGACCCCACCTGAATACCTCTGAACACTGCGGACTCCTCCAGAAATCTAGCCATAGGTTCCAGTGCTAATTTAAATAATAGTGGCGACAGGGGACATCCCTGACGGGTCCCTTTATACAAGTGAAAGGGAGCTGACAGAAATCCTGAGGAATAAATGCGAGCTTGGGGATTAGTCTAGACACCTTTCAAAAAGATCCTAAAGGCTCCCTGGACATTCATCTTATCCAGCACGATCCCCAGCCATTCCCACTGTTTGTTATAAAACGCTTTCTCTGCGTCTAGCGCCAAGAGTGCCGGTCGGGTACCTGGCTGGGGATCATGCCTGACTGTTTCTAGCACCGCCAACACCTTACGCAGATTAGTCACCGCTGCCCTACCCTTTATAAAGCCCACTTGGGATTTTCCCACCAATGTAGGTAGATACATAGCCAAGCGATTAGCTAAAATTTTTGAGAGTAACTTCTGGTCTTGGTCTATCAATGATATAGGACGATAGGAACCCGGGTCAAGAGGATCCTTCCCTTTCTTGGGCAGCACCTTTATATGCGCTGTTTTGGCCTCAACTGGGAAAGTACCTGTCTTTAGTAAAATATTATAATATTCCACCAAGACGGGGCTAACTTCCTCTCTTAGGGACTTAAAAAATTCTCCCGTATACCCATCTGGCCCCGGGGCCTTTCTGTTAGATAAGGTCCGAATTGTACTCGTGATTTTCTCCAGTGTGACCTCTGTGCTCAGGAAATCATTCTGCTCCTGAGTGAGTCCATGCAAATTTACCTTCTCCAAGAATTCCCTCCCTTTTTGGGGGTCAATGGGCGTGTCTGAGTAAAGGGCTTGGTAATATGTACGCAAAATAGTGTTAATTTTTTTGGGATCTGATGTAGGAATTCCGTTGGTATCTTTAAGGGTTAAAATGTGCGACGGTGTATACCTCCCCTTCGCTAGGCGCGCTAATAATTTGCCCGCTTTATTGCCGAACCGCATAAGATCAGCATCAAATTGGGACCGATAAATACTTTCTCTTTTGTCTAACCACTGATCAAATTGCCGCTTGGCTTCCCTCCATTTCTCCCCCTGAGACGTTGACGGAGATTGTAGAAATGGCGTGTATGCACATCGTAATCGTTCGCTCGCCATCTTGTACCCTTCGGTAGTCTTGAGTTTAAGATTAGACATAAATTGTATAATTTTCCCGCAAATTACCGCTTTAGCTGTACGCCAATACAACGACGGGTCCGAACGATGCAACGCATTATCCCCATCAAATTCTGTCCACCATCCCCTTAGCTTCTGTAAAAAGCCCTTATCCGTCGCCAGAAAGGAGGGGAACCTCCATATAAAATCCAGTCCCTTAGCTACTGTGTCGGCCAGTGTAATGGTAACGGGCGAATGATCAGAAATGATGAGATCCTCTATTGTCGCGTCACGTAACCGGCGGGAAAAGGCTTCGTTCACCAGTAAATAATCAATACGCAACCACGATTGATGTACATGAGAATAGTGTGTGTATTCCCGAGCATCAGGATGTAAACTCCTCCAAGCATCTGTAAGGGCAGTGTGTCTTAAAAAGTCTGGCAAGATCCTATCCCGATGCCTATGCGAAATGGACCCTACGCTCCTATCCTCCCTAGAGGACCTTACAGTATTAAGGTCTCCCCCTAGTACTAATAATTTGGTGCGATCCTGCTGAAGTTGGGCTTCCAATTGACCAAAAAACCGTGTGTTGGCCGCATTCGGCCCATAAACATTATAGATACTAAAAGTTTCCCCTGCATGTTCCACCACTAGATGGATCCACCGGCCCTCATCATCACGTTCCTGTGACACCAATGTAAAAGCAAAATTTTTGTGCATCAATATTATAACTCCCACCTTACCGTCTCTAGCAGCCGAGCCAAAAACTTGGCCCACCCAGAACTTTTGTAGATATTTAAATTCTGGCTCGGTAAGGTGAGTTTCCTGTAACAGGGCTACATCTGGATGTAATCTTTTCATGTGTCACAAAAGTTTGGTCCTTTTCTGTGGGGATCTCAGCCCCTTGACATTCCATGAAACAATTTTCATGTTATTGGGCTATGCTTAAGATGAGCTAAGGCGTCAAAAAGCTGTGATCGGTTCGGGGAGTCGGATCCATCTTTACCTAAAAGCCATGTATGAACACTAAGAACACAGCCAAAACCCGGCCTAGAGAACAAAACTAAACTCCAAATCAAGGCCAACAGGCCTTGAACAAAAGAAAGAGAAAGAACGCCTGCGGTAAGGACAGTCAGCCCCCTAGTACCCATTGGCGTAAGAGACTTCACTTTTTTCTGTTGTGCACAACGCATCCCTCCCTCCCTCCCCCTCCCTCCCAGACCTGCGTAGCAAAATTATAAACCACATATATAGACAGAGCTACACCAGCCCATAACAGACCATAAACCCCTTGCAGCCAGTAGACGGCCTTATATCAAAGGGTCAAATGCCCAGAATCCGTTCCGATTACAGTATAGTATCTGGACACCTCTCCACTTCAAGGCTGACATGAACAGCGACCCAGAGGCCCCTGCAGAGAATTCCCCGAGTATTTGACCTGCAACGGCCATAACTAAATCCGTAAGTGAGAAAGGCCTTGTAGAATTCTCAATCGGAGATGCACATAAAGAGAGAGCCTAGGACAGGCCCCAACACAAACCCCCTGCAGTATAAATACGACAGTATATCAGAAAACATACATTTTAACATTAGAGCAGTTGACGACATAAAAAAATGCTGCGTTATAAGACATTCATGTGTAATCATCCGGAATTATCTGCAAAAGATCGAAAGACCGAAACCTGCGATTGATCTACAGCGTCCACAGAACCACCTCATAAGATATAAGGGTCCTGAAAAAGCTTCACTCGTCAATCAGGAGACGTAGAGCGGGTGCGGTCCCGCGGCCGTCTCTGCGGCTTCGGAGAGTCCCCTCTGTTCCTGGATCTTCCTCCACGCTCTCTTCCGGGTGTGGGTAATAAAGCTTCTGCCCAAGTCCGCTCCATATCCGAACGACTCTGTCCGACTTCTCTTGACTTGCAACGTGGACTGTGCTCTGAACTGCGTTGCCCCACATGCGGGGGGCGGCTTCTACATAACTCTGCCAGTGCGTCCTCCGCTTCCTTCGCTGCGGTAAATGTCTTGGTCCGACCACTCGCTTGGAACACCCGTGAGATGGCTGGATATTGCAGGTTAAAGCGCACTTTCGCTTGGAACAGTGCAGTACAAATCTTGCTGAAAGACTGCATGCGTTTCGCGACCTCCGTAGAATAGTCCTCGAAAAGTAGCACTCTCATGCCCATTATCTCCAAGGGTCGAGATCTGATGCGAAATGCCTTCATAAGTGCCACCTTATCATTGTAATCCAACAGCTTAAAGATGACTTGTCTGGGGCGAAGCGAGCTGCTGCCGTCCGCTGATGGAAGATTTCTTGGGTCCGGTCCCACCCTGTGCGCCCTTTCCACCCGGCAGGGACGTTGGAGACCCAGTGCTGCTGGCAATGTCCTCTCACACAGACGCTGCAAATCAGAAGGGACCACCGCTTCTTTCAGACCCACAAGTCGCAGGTTGCTCCTCCTGGAGCGGTTTTCTAGGTCCTCCACCTTGTCCCCCAACTGCATAGCAGTAGACAACACCAATTTAAGCTTGGATTGCAGGCGCTCATTTTCATCCTCCAGCAGCGTTATACGCTGTTCTAATTCATCAGTCCTGGAAGTTACTTGTGCCAGATCCGCATGCATGCGGTTAAGAGAAGCTTGCACCGTTTTTTTCCAGTGCTTTTTGCAGGTCAGGAGCTATCCTCTTAGCCACTTCATGGGCCAGTGCTATATAATCAACAGGTGCAGGTTAAGAAGAGGCTATGGGCTCTGAATGGCTTGAAAACGGGGACTGAGGCTGCTGCAGCTCATCTTCCTGTGAGTACGACGGGGGAGCAGTGGCGGGAAGCGCCGCCATCTTACCTCCCTTCTCCACGGCTGGCTTGTGTGCGCTTCGGAGGAGGTACCGTTCCATGCAGGCCCACCGGAGACGTTCCTGTGTGCAGAGCCGGTGTCTGTCAGCTGATTTGCGCCGCCGAAGCGACTGTTGCAGGTAAGCAGGTTAGTTGGGAGCGGGAGCTCAGTCACTCGCGTCCTGCATCGCCAGCGCCGGAACCGGAAGTCCCATATACAAATCTTGAAATCAAGACCACCGGAGTAAATTGTGCATAAGAGGCACATGCCTCTTAATTGCATCTCTGGCTGTCTGCATCAGAAGGGGAGACTTACAGTGAAGGAAATAAGTATTTGATCCCTTGCTGATTTTGTAAGTTTGCCCACTGTCAAAGTCATGAACAGTCTAGAATTTTTAGGCTAGGTTAATTTTACCAGTGAGAGATAGATTATATTAAAAAAAAAGAAAAAGAAAATCACGTAGTCAAAATGATATATATTTATTTGCATTGTGCACAGAGAAATAAGTATTTGATCCCCTACCAACCATTAAGAGTTCAGCCTTCTCCAGACCAGTTACACGCTCCAAATCAACTTGGTGCCTGCATTAAAGACAGCTGTCTTAAATGGTCACCTGTATAAAAGACTCCTGTCCACAGACTCAATTATTCAGTCTAACTCTAACCTCTACAACATGGGCAAGACCAAAGAGCTTTCTAAGGATGTCAGGGACAAGATCATAGACCTGCACAAGGCTGGAATGGGCTACAAAACCATAAGTAAGACGCTGGGTGAGAAGGAGACAACTGTTGGTGCAATAGTAAGAAAATGGAAGACATACAAAATGACTGTCCATCGACATCGATCTGGGGCTCCATGCAAAATCTCACCTTGTGGGGTATCCTTTATCCTGAGGAAGGTGAGAGCTCAGCCGAAAACTACATGGGGGGAACTTGTTAATGATCTCAAGGCAGCTGGGACCACAGTCACCAAGAAAACCATTGGTAACACATTACGCCGTAATGGATTAAAATCCTGCAGTGCCCGCAAAGTCCCCCTCCTCAAGAAGGCACATGTACAGGCCCGTCTGAAGTTTGCAAATTAACATCTGGATGATTCTGAGAGTGATTGGGAGAAGGTGCTGTGGTCAGATGAGACTAACATTGAGCTCTTTGGCATTAACTCAACTCGCCGTGTTTGGAGGAAGAGAAATGCTGCCTATGACCCAAAGAACACCGTCCCCACTGTCAAGCATGGAGGTGGAAACATTATGTTTTGGGGGTGTTTCTCTGCTAAGGGCACAGGACTACTTCACCGCATCAATGGGAGAATGGATGGAGCCATGTACCGTCAAATCCTGAGTGACAACCTCCTACCCTCCACCAGGACATTAAAAATGGCTCGTGGCTGGGTCTTACAGCACGACAATGAGCCGAAACATACAGCCAAGGCAACAAAGGAGTGGCTCAAAAAGAAGCACATTAAGGTCATGGAGTGGCCTAGCCAGTCTCCAGACCTTAATCCCATGGAAAACTTATGTAGGGAGCTGAAGATCCGAGTTGCCAAGCGACAGCCTCGAAATCTTAAGCATTTACAGATGATCTGCAAAGAGGAGTGGGCCAAAATTCCATCTAACATGTGTGCAAACCTCATCATCAACTACAAAAAACATCTGACTGCTGTGCTTGCCAACAAGGGTTTTGCCACCAAGTATTAAGTCTTGTTTGCCAAAGGGATCAAATACTTATTTCTCTGTGCACAATGCAAATAAATATATATAATTTTGACAATGTGATTTTCTGTTTTGTTTTTTTTAAATATAATCTATCTCTCACTGGTAAAATTAACCTAGCCTAAAAATTCTAGACTGTTCATGTCTTTGACAGTGGGCAAACTTACAAAATCAGCAAGGGATCAAATACTTATTTCCTTCACTGTATGCCAGCTCTGAGTTGGAGTAGATTTCCGCTTTCATTTACACTAGATTCTGGTGTGACATAACTCTCTTTAGCAGCCTGGGTTTCTCTGCTCCTGCCTCCTCCTCTCCCCCCACTCTTCCTTCTTCAAATACTCCTATGGGCTGCAGCATCTGACTCTCCCTGCTTCTCTCCATAGACTTCTATTGGCAGCGTCTATTTCTCTGCTCAGTCCGACTTCTATGGGCAGGCTGTGAAGAGACAACCCCGCTTCCTGTAGACTGTCTCCTGCTCTAACTAGGGATGGCATTTTCTTAACAGGGTGGACAGCAAATTCATGGAAGGGTGACCAGTAGTGGCAGTAAGTTCATGCAGAATTTGCATGGTTTAAACAGTTACATTTCAATAAGTAAATTACAAAATTGATATGTCATACTATAAGATTAGCATAAATTGATTGGCAAGTTAGTGTCCCTTTAAGCCCTTCACTTTATTTATTGTTTTTAAACTTTTTTTTATAAAATGTGTTGCACAAGTTTTCTTTTTTGGCAAATTGTGACTTTTCTATGGCAGAAGTCTGGTGTAGAGTGCTTAATTCCCCATGTCTTGAGATCATGAGAAATATCCTGTCAGATATGTCCAGACTGTTTATTGGTAATGTTTAAGCTACATGCTGTTATGGAACTACTGCTGTAGCGGCTGCTTCAGGGTCTGCACACTCAGGGGAAACCAGGCTGCCTGACCCTGCACACCCCAAGATATCCCTGGAAGGGGTGTGTGGCCCCCTTACTATGGCTGAGCAGAGAGCCATTGGCTGTTTTAGACTTCTGGCCTACTGGAAGTGAGGCGACATTAGCTATTCACCATGACCTGACTAGATCACGTCACCTGCACCAAACAGGAAGAGCTAGTCGCTTGTGAAAACTGGGTAAGGTGAATTTTTTTTGGTGCAAAGTAAAGCTATTAATGGGGAGCCTAACTATTATAAGGGTTGCCTAACTAGTATTTGGAGGGGGGGGGGGGGCCTAAAAAGATATCACAAAAGGACTAGTGTGTGGGGGCAAAAAGGATGTTACTACTGTGTGGGGGCACTTTTGTGTGGAGCACAAAAGAGATATATTATTGGTGTGCAGTGCTTAATGGCGGTATTACCATTTGGGGCATTATGCATGGTGAGTTTTTGTAGGGGGTAGGGTGTGTGCTGGAAAATAAAGATGTCTCAAGTTCTGCCGTGATGAGTCGTGTTTGGGAGAAATTGTTATGGCGGGCCACATGAAGAAAAAAGGAAATTGAACAACTCCAATCGGAGAAGACGTCACTGGATTTACTGTACGGCATTCACTAATACCGTCTGCAGAGCGCCTGTGTAGGAATGGTATAGTGAATTTTTTTCAGTCACTGTGGTGTTAATATTCCGTAACAGTATGGTGACATTATTCAGTCACTGTGGTGGTTATCATGTAGAGGCAGTATTCAAGCAGTATTCAGACAGTGTGGTGATCGTGTGGCTGTATTATCATTATTATCAGTCACTATGTGGTAATATATGGCTATGGTGTGGAGGTATTTTTTTGGCATCTGTATGGTAGCATTCTCTCACTAGTAATAGGTCATGTGGCTTTATTATTTAGTAACCATATGGTGGTATTATTCAATCACTATGTGGTTATTGTGTGGGAAATTATTCAGTCACTGGTCATGGTGTGGGGGTATTAATAAGTAATAGCATGGTGGTATTCAGTCGCATTGTGGAGGTATTCAGTAACGGTACAGTGGTATTATTCAGTCACTATGTGGTTATTGTGTGGGGGAATTATTCAGTCACTGTGGTCATGGTGTGGCGGTATTAATCAGTAATAGTATGGTGGTATTCAGTCACTGTGGTTATGATGTGGAGGTATTATTCAGTAACAGTATAGTGGTATTATTCACTCTGTGTCCAAAGATAGGCAGCACTCCACTACTTTTTTTCACCTTGACTTGGAGTGCTGCCTATCTTTGGACACATATTGGAGGATTTGGAACCGTGATCGGGTTCCCAGGGCACGTACCCATCCATATTTTCAGGCTGGTGCTGCTGGACGGTAGACTTTCGGTATTATTCAGTCACTATGTGGTCATGGTGTGGCTGTAATATTCAGTAGCAGTATGGTAGTGTTTGGACACTGGTCGTGGTGTGGATATTCAGTAACCGTGTGGTAGTATTTTTTTCAGTCACTGGTGGTAATATATGTCATTGTGTGGCTATATTATTCAGTAACTGTATGGTGGTGGTATTCACTATGAAGTATTAATATGTGGGTGTGGGGTTTAGGTGTCATTCAGTAACTGTATGGTGATATTCTGTCACTATGTGGTGGTAATATGTAGTTATGGTAGGGAGGTATTCACTCATTATGTAGTTATGGTGCGCCAGTATTATACAGTAACACTATAGAGGTATTATTCAGTCACTATATGGTGGTAATATGTGGTCATGACATGGCTGTAGTATTTAGTAACAGCAAGTGACTAAATACCACCATACTGTTACTAAATAATACAGCCACGTCATGGCAACATATTACCACCACATAGTGACTGAATAATACCACCAAAGTGATGGTAATATGCATCTTAGCATAGTGCCTGTGCATCTGAGCAACAATTGGGGGGGGGGGGGGGAAGTAGGTGCAAAATTTGCCCAGGAGCCCATAGGACACTAGTTACCCACCCCACCCTCCGAATGTTTTTCTTTTTTAGGCAAGATTCACATGAACGTGTCCATTTTTGCATCCGCAAAAAACGCAGCATTTTTACTGAATTACAGTTCCGTGTGGCATCAGTTTTTGATGTCCGTGTTGGTGCAAATTTTTTCTTTATTTCTTTGTCTCTGCATTTCTTTAGCAACTAGTGCCTGAAGAACGGACTGCACACGGATGTCCGTGATTTTTACGCACCCATTGACTTCAATCGGTGCGCGGTGCAACAGACGGACGCGTTGCGTGAAAAATAGGTCTGAGTGGTGTCCATGAAAAAAACGGACAGCAAACGGACGTGAAATGCACTATTCTGAGTAAGGCCCCATGTACACGAACGTGCTTTTGCGGCCGCAATTCTCCCGAAAATCCACAGGAGAATTGCGGCCCCATTCATTCCTATGGGCCCATGCACACGACCGTGGTTTCCAAGCTCATAGCATATAATGGCCGCGGTTATGTGCACGGCCCACGATTTGCGGCCGGCTTGCGGGTGACACTCCGCCCCCGGCCGACCTGAAAATCACGGCCGTGCACATGGCTACGGTCGTGTTCATGAGGCCTAAGGCCTTATAGGCAAAAGTGTAATTGATCTTCCCCCTCCCCAAATCCTATTCACTTACCGGTAATGCCTGGACCCTGTTTTTCCACAGCATGAGGGGTAATTCAGACGAACGTAAAATACGTCTGTGCAACGCGCGTGATTTTCACACGCCTCGCACAGACCTATGTTAGTCTATGGGGCCGTGCAGACAGTCAGTGATTTTTGCGCAGCGTGAGTCCGCTGCGTAAAACTCACGACATGTCCTATATTTGTGCGTTTTTCGCGCATCACGCACCCATTGAAGTCAATGGGTGCGTGAAAATCACGCGCACCACACGGAAGCACTTCCGTGGGACGCGCGTGATTCGCGCAACAGCAATACAAAGTATGAATGAAAACAAAACCACCACATAGAAACAGAGGGTCATAATGGTGGCGGCTGCGCGAAAATCACGCAGCCGCGCATCATACGGGGCTGACACACGGAGCTGTTAATGCCTTTTGCGCGCGCAAAATGCAGCGTTTTTTGCGCGCGCAAAACGCACACGCTCGTGTGAATCTGGCCTAACAGATACAGTTCACACCATGTTCGGTGTATACACTGGATGTATGCCAAAAGTGTTCTTTTGGCGTATCAGTCTTTCAACCGTATTGGAAAGTGAAAGCAATAAAAAAAAATAACTTTGTACTTAACCCGTTAGTGACCGGCCCATAGTATTTTTACGTCGGTCACTAACGGGCCTTATTCCGATGCCATAGACTTTTTACGTCGCGGCATCGGAATAAGTAAACAGAGCAGGGAGCTGTCAAATCTCCCTGCTCTCAGCTGCCAGAGGTAGCTGAGGGCTGGGAGCGTCTCTGCTCTGCCGGGTGAGATCGATATCAGTATCGATCTCACCCGTTTAACCCCTCAGATGCGGTGCTCAATAGCGAGCACCGCATCTGAGTGGTTTTGGAGAGAGGGAGGGAGCTCCCTCTCTCATCCCACTGACACCTGTCGATACAATCGCCGAGTGTCTGTGTCTCCAATGGCAGCCGGGGGTCTAATAAAGGCTCCCAGGTCTGCCAGTAATGAATGCCTGCTAGATCATGCCGCAGGCATGACCTAGCAGATGCCTGTCCGTTTTAAACGGACAGGCAGTAATACACTGCAATACAAAGTATTGCAGTGTATTATAAATGTGATCGGAGGATCGCATAGTGAAGTCCCCTAGTGGGACTAGTAAAAAAGTGAAAAAAAAAGTTTAATAAAGTTAATAAAAAAAAAAAGTGAAAATAAAATGAAAAACCCACTTTTTCCCCACACAAACTGCTTTACTATTAAAAAATCAAAATACAGTTAAAAAGTAACACATATTTGGTATCGCCGCGTCCGTAACGACCCCGACTATAAATCTATTACATTACTTAACCCGCACGGTGAACGTCGTAAAAAATGAAATAAAAAAACGACGGAAAAATTGCTGTTTTCTGTGAATCCTGACTTTAAAAAAATGTGATTAAAAAGTGATCAAAAAGTTGCATCTACTCCAAAATGGTACCAATAAAAACTACAAGTCTTCCCGCAAAAAAAAGCCCTCATACAACTGCATCGGCGAAAAAAGAAAAACGTTACGGCTCTTCAAATATGGAGACACAAAAACAAATAATTTTGAAAAAAAAGCGGTTTTACTGTGTAAAAGTAGTAAAACATACAAAAACTATACAAATTTGGTATCGTTGCAATCGTAACAACCCGCTGAATAAATTTCTTGTGTTATTTATACTACACGGTAAACGGCGTAGATTTAGGACGCAAAAAAGGGTGGCGAAATGTCAGATTTTTTTCTATTCCCCCCCCAAAAAAAGTTAATAAAAGTTAATCAATAAATAATATGTCCCCCAAAATGGTGCTATTAAAAAATACAACTTGTCCCGCAAAAAAAAAGACCTTATATAGCTATGTCGATGCAAAAATAAAAACGTTATAGCTCTTGGAATGCGACGATTCAAAAACATAAAAAATAGCCTGGTCATTAAGGTATAAAATAGGCTGGTCATTAAGGGGTTAAAGATGGCCTGTCCTCCTTTTTGTTTTGCACACGTGGCAAGAAACCTTGCAGTATTTAAAAACACCTAGTATAAACTTCAGTGGAAGAGTTGGTTTGCAGAGGCATGACCAGCACCCCTCCCCCTCCAGTAACGTTGGCTGTAAAACAAGATTTTATCTATCTTGTGTTATTTCCCTCTCTGCATTTACTGGGAATACACTGGAGGAAAAGCTGTCCTGTGTTCAAAATGTTTATTAGGTCACTGTAGTTCTCAGACACACAGCGTGTCCTCGCTCATCCGACGCGATGAAGTTCCTGTCGGAGGAAGTGAGTGACGTCACAGAGTGATCTCGCGAGGACACGCTGTGTATCTGTTCACTGCCAGAAGCTGGGTGGTAACGAAGAGAAGTGTATGATGCTGATTCGTCAGCATCATACACTTCCATTCACAACGCCCAGCTAGTAAAACAAGTAAACACACCCAGATGTAACGAACACAATACACGCCCAGTTGGAAATAAGATTAACCCCTTCCCGCCGGATCACGTATATATACGTCATTAAAATCGGTGGCTTACCGCCTTTTCACGTAAATATACGTCATGGAGATGAAGCTGGCTCAGGAGCTGAGCCAGCGACATCACCACCGGGTGACAGCTGTATGTTACAGCTGGCACCCTAAGGTATCGGCCAGGACCGGAGCTAGCATCCGATCCGACCGATTAACCCCTCACATGCTGCGTTCAATAGAGATCGCAGCATGTGAGGAGTTTATAGCCACCGGCACCCCAGCAACGTGATCACTGGGTTGCCGGTGGCTGCAAAGGCGATCGGAGGGCTAATGCTTACCTCCCGATCAGCCTGTAACGGAATCCTCCTATGCCCCGTCGTCGTCGGCGGGGCCCAGGAGGCTTCCGGTAACATCGGCAAGATGGCGCCGGCTCAGCTTCCGGCTCAGAAGCTGAGCCGGCGTCATCAGCAGTGGGTGTCCGCTGTATGTTACAGCGGACACCCCGATCTATCGCCAGGAACCGGAGCTAGCTCCGATTCCTGGCATTAACCCCTTCGATGCAGCGATCCATTGTGATCGCTGCATCCTAGAGGTTTGTAGAAAATCGGCAGCCTTGCCATGCGATGGCAAGGCTGGCGACTGCTACCATGGCAACAGGAGCCCTAACAATGGACTCCTGTCTGCCATTACGTAAGCTGATTAGGCCCCGCCCAGAGGCGGAGCCTAATCGGCTTGCTGTCAGTGAACAACTGACAGTTCCAATACATTGCACTACATAGGTAGTGCAATGTATTAGAACATCAAACAAATAGTTGGACATTCAAGTCCCCTAGTGGGACTAAAGAAAAGTGTAAAAAAAAGTGTAAAAAAAGTAAAAATAAAAGTTGGAAAACATACAATAAAAGTTTCAAATAATAACACAAAACACAATCGCCCTTTTTCCCTTATAAGTCATTTATTATTGAAAAAAATAATAAAGCCATACATATTTGGTATCGCAGCGATCGTAACGACCTGAACTATAAAAATATTATGTTATTTATTCCGCACAGTGAACGCCGTAAAAAAAAAACTCAAAAACACTGCCATAATTACTGTTTTTTTGGTCACTGTCTTCCAAAAATTGAAATAAAAAGTGATCAAAAAGTCGCATGTATCCAAAAATGGTACCGATAAAATCTATACCTCGTCTCGCAAAAAAAACAAGCCCTCACACAGCTCCATCGACGAAAAAATGTAAAAGTTATGGCTCTCACAACTTGGCGACAGAAAAAATACATTCTCTTTCCAAAAGTAATTTTATTGTGCAAAAAGTTATAAAAAAGTTCTATAAATTTGGTATCGCCGGAATCGTACTGACCCGCAGAATAAAGGTAACATGTAGTTTATAACGTACGGTGAACGGTGTATATATAAAAAAAGTGGCACAAGCTGGGCATGACATTTGACACTGAATTGGCATATCTAGGGAAACTATTTAATTTGTACCTTCCGCAGCGCAATCATTTATGGAAAAGACACGTGGGGTGAAAATGCTCACTACACCTCTTAATAAATGCCTTGAGGGGTGCAGTTTCCAAAATGGGGTCACTTCTCAGGGGTTTCTTTTATTATTTCACATCAAAGCCTCTGCAATTGTGAACCAATACTTTATAAGTCGCCAAATTAGGCCTCAATTTTACATGGTACTCTTTCACTCCTGAGCCCTGTCGAATGTCCAGGCAAAAGATTAGGGCCACATGTAGGGTGATTCTAAAACAGGGAAACACCGCATAATAATTGAGAGCTGTCTTGTTATGGTGGCACAAGCTGGGCACCACATATTGGCATATCTAAGGAAAAATTCCCATTTTCATTCTCCCACATCGTGTGCACACGAATTTCTGCAAAACACCTGTGGGGTTAACATGCTCACTACACCCCTAGGTGAATACCTTGAGGGTGTTGTTTCCAAAATGGCGTCACTTCTGGGGGGGATCCACTGTTTTGGTCCCACATGGACTTTGCAAATGCAACATAGCGACCAGAAACCAAATGCAGCAAAATCTGTACACCAAAAGCAAATGGCGCTCCTTCCCTTCTGAGCCCTGCCGTGTGCCCAAACAGCATTTTACGACCACGTGTGGGGTATTGCCGTACTCCAGAGAAGTTGCTTTACAAGCGTTGGGGTTCTTTTTTTCCTTTATTTGTTGAGAAAATTAAAAATTTGGAGCTAAAGCTACGTCTTATTGAAGAAAAAGGATTTTTTTTATTTTCACTGCCCAATTCTAATAAAATCTATGAAACACCTGTGGGGGCAAAATGCTCACTACACCCCTAGATGGATTCCTCAAGGGGTGTAGTTTTCTCAATGGAGTCACTTTTTTGGCGTTTTCACTGTTTTGGTACCTCAGGGGCTTTGCAAATGCGACATGGCCTGCGCAAACCATTCCTGCTAAATTTGAGCTCCAAAAGCCAAATGGCGCTCTTTCCCTTCTAAGCTCCGCCGTGTGTCCAAACATCCGTTTATAACCACATGTGGGGTATTGTTTTACTCGGGAGAAATTGCTTTACAAATGTTGTGGTGCTTTTTCTCCTTTAGTCCTCGTGGAAATTAGAAAAAATTAGCTAAACCTACATAATCTTTGAAAGAATGACGATTTTTATTTTCACGGCCTACTTCCAATAATTTCTGCAAAAAACCTGCGGGGTCAAAATGCTCACTATACCCCTAGATAATTTCCTCAAGGGGTGTAGTTTCCAAAATGGGGTCACTTTTGGTGGATTTCCACTGTTTTGGCACCGAAAGAGCCCTTGAAACCTGACATGGAGCCTAAAATATTTTCTAATAAAAAGGAGGCCCAAAATCCACTGGGTGCTCCTTTGCTTCTGAGGCCGGTGCTTCAGTCCATTACCACACTAGGGCCACATGTGGGATATTTCTAAAAACTGCAGAATCTGGGCAATAAATATTGAGTTGCATTTCTCTGGTAAAAACTTCTGTGTTACAAAAAAAATAGAATAAAAATGAATTTCTGCAAAAAAAAAATGACATTTGAAAATTTCACCTCTACGTTGCTTTAATTCCTGTGAAACGTTTAAAGGGTTAAGAAACTTTCTAAATGCTGTTTTGAATACTTTGAGGGGTGAAGATTTTAAAATGGGGTGACTTTTTGGCGGTTTCTAATATATAAGGCCCTAAAAGCCGCTTCACAACTGAACTGGCCCCTGTAAAAATAGCCTTTTGAAATTTTCTTGAAAATGTGAGAAATTGCTGCTAAAGTTCTAAGCCTTGTAACGTCCTAGAAAAATAAAAGGATGTTCAAAAAACGATGCCAATCTAAAGTAGACATATGGGGGATGTTAATTAGCAACAATTTTGTGTGGTATAACTGCCTGTCTTACAAGCAGATACATTTACATTTAGAAAAATGCAAATTTTTGCAATTTTTCACCAAATTTTGGTGTTTTTCACTGGTAAATATTGAATTTATCGACCACATTTTTCCACTATCATAAAGTCCAATGTGTCACGAGAAAACAATCTCAGAATCACTTTGATAGGTAAAAGCGTTCCGGAGTTATTACCACATAAAGTGAAATATGTCAGATTTGAAAAAATGGGTCTGGTCCTGAAGGCCAAAATGAGCTTGGTCCTGAAGGGGTTAAAAACGCCCAGTTGTCCATAAGAAAGGCTCATTTGCATAAATATAAAAATGCTCATAACATGGCCAAAAATGCTAGTTTTTGAAAAAGAAAAACGTTACTCTTATCTACATTGCAGCGCCGATCTGCTGCAATAGGAGATAGGGGCTGCAAAATCTGGTGACAGAGCCTCTTTAATGACAAGCCATTTTTTACGTTTTTCCACCGTCTCATTCAAAGAGCTATAACTTTTTTATTTTTGCGCCGACATAGCTGTATAAGGTTTTTGTTTTTTGTGGGACAAGTTGTAATTTTTATTAGCACCATTTTGGGGTACATAGAATTTATTGATTAACTTTTATTAACTTTTTTTGGGGGGGAATAGAAAAAAACCTGCAATTTCTCCACACTTTTCTGCGTCCTAAATTTACGACGTTTACCGTGTGGTATAAATAACACAATAACAATAACTTTATTCAGTGGTTTGTTGCGATTGCAACAATACCAAATTTGTATAGCTTTTGTATGTTTTACTACTTTTACACAGTGAGGGCTTATTTACACGAACGTGATATACGTCCGTGCAACGCGCGTGATTTTCACGCGCCTCGCACGGACCTATGTTAGTCTATGGGGCCGTTCAGGCAGTCAGTGATTTTCACGCAGTATATGTCCGACCCATGAAGTCAATGGGTGCGTGAAAATCACGCGCACCACACGGAAGCACTTCCGTGTGACGCGTGTGATTCGCACAACAGCAGTAAAAGTATGATTGAAAACAGAAAAGCACCACGTGCTTTTCTGTTTACAAACATACCAACAGAGTGTCATAATGATGGCGGCTGCGCAAAACTCACGCAGCCTCGCATCATATGGTGATGACACACGGAGCTGTTAAGTGCCTTTTGCGCGCGCAAAACGCACATGCTCGTGTAAATCCGGCCTTAAAACACTTTTTTTTCAAAATTATTTGTTTTTGTGTCTCCATATTTGAAGAGGCATAACTTTTATTTCTTCGCCGATGCACTTGTATGAGGGCTTTCTTTTTGCGGGACGACTTTTATTGGTACCATTTTGGAGTTTTTGATCACATTTTTTTAAGGCTGGATTCAAAGAAAACAGCAATTTTTGCATGTTTTTTTATTTAATTTTTTACGATGTTCACCGTGCGGGTTAAATGATGTAATACGTTTATAGTTGGGGTCTTTACGGACGCGGCGATACCAAATATGTGTAACTTTTTTACTTTATTTTGTTTTTTAATAATAAAGCAGTTTTTTTCACTTTTTATTTTTTTCACTTTTTATGAAACGTTTTTTTTTACTAGTCCCACTAGGGGACTTCACTATGTGATTATCCGATCACATTTATAATACACTGCAATACTGTATTGCAGTGTATTATGCCTGTCCGTGTAAAATGGACAGGCATCTGCTAGGTCATGCCATGGACATGACCTAGCAGGCATTTACTACAGGCAGACATGGGGGCCTTTATTAGGGCCCCGGCTGCCATCTGAGACACAGACACTAGGCGATCTTATTGCCGGGTGTCAGTGGGATGAGAGGGATCTCCCTCCCTCTCTCTAAAACCACTCAGATGCTGCGCTCGCTTTTGAGTGCCACATCTGAGGGGTTAAACTGCTGAGATCGATACTAATATCGATCTCACCCGTTTGAGCAGGGATGCCCCCAGCCCTCAGCTACCTCTGGCAGCTGAGAGCAGGGAGATTTAACGGCTCCCTGCTCTGTTTATTTACTCTGATGCAGCACCGTAAAAAGGCTATTGCATCGGAATACAGTCCGTTAGTGGCTGCCGTAAAAACACTATGGGGTGGTCACTAGCGGTTTAAAAAAAGGTAACAAAAATAAAAAATAAATTTAAAAAAGTACGGTAATTATTTTGCATAAAATATATTTTAAGGCCTGTACATTAAATAAGGCCTGTACATTAAATAAGGGCACTGTGGCATTATCTAGGGGTGTGTTGCATTATCTACAGAGGGCTCTGCGGCAGCATCAACAGAGGGCACTGCGGCAGCATCTACAGAGGGCACTGTGGCACTATCTAAAAAGGGGCTACCCAATCTTGACATGTGTGTCTGCCAAACGCTGCCAACTGAGTCGCCGGACTGCATTTAGCGACACTTAAACTGGAAAACTGGATTGTTGAAATAAGCACGTGGAGAAATATCTCAAATTTTAAACCTAGCGGTATTATTATAAGTAATATATTATTATAATTATTATAGTAATATAATGTTAGAGTAGATCAAATAACTAATTGATTAACAATAATTTTATATTGTATCAAATTTGAAAGTAATGCGGCCCGTCAACTTCCCATTTTTTCTATATGTGGCCCACTTACCCGGTCGAGTTTGAGACCCCTGGTCTAGAGCATACCATTGGTGGCACACTTCAAACATTCTGAGTGTACAACCTGTACAAAGCTCATTCTGTTATAGATTGACAGGGGGTTTCTTAACTTGCGTCATACAGTAAAAAATAGTGTAGTACCGTGTTAGCCAGAAACAATATGCAATGTTAAATACCTTTGTGTCAAAAAAGACAAAAGTATAGAAGGTATGATACCTTTATTGGCTAACCATAAAAGTTCTATATGCAAGCTTTCAGAGCACAGAGGCTCCTTCTTCAGGCAGTTTACAAATGAATGACTTCGAAAAAAGTACAACATTTAGATGTTACAAAGACAATTAGTACATGAGGTGATACATCATTAAGATAAGCCGGGGCAATAAAACGGAGGTTATAGGGGTGATGACTTAGGAGTTGAGGCATCTGGAGTCAGTCTGATGGGGGATGTGACGTGTGTCCATGTAGTGGCTCATAAATCCAGGAGTTAGATTGAGGCCTTGTGTCAATGACTGGAATTTTATCATCATCTTGAATTCCCAAATTTTTCTCTCTCTATTTGTTTTTAAAATGACCCTTTAGTATTAGGACTTTTACATCTGCCAAACTGTGATCAGGTCCAGAAAAGTGTTTTCCACTTCTCTGTTACACATATTTGATGCAGAATTCCCACAAAGATAAACAGATACGCAACGAATACGCAATGTTTATTGCCAATTATTTTGGCCTGTGTTTTTACTCTGGTTTTAATCCTAGTTGTTTTACATTGATTTAGGTAAAAATAATTTATTCTCTACTCTAATAGGATCTATTTAATTTATAGTCCACCTAAGGCCTCATGCACACGACCGTATTTTTTCACACCCGTAAATACTGGCGTAAATACGGGTCCGGTGTCACACGTATTCCACCCGTTTTGCACCAGTATTTACGAACCCGTGCTCGTAAATATGGGTCCGGTGTCACACGTATTCCACCCGTATTTACGAGCACGTTTTTGGCAGCAAAATAGCACTGCACTAATCGGCAGCCCCTTCTCTCTATCAGTGCAGGATAGAGAGAAGGGACAGCCTTTTCTGTAATAAAAGTTAAAGAAATTCATACTTACACCGGCCGTTGTCTTGGTGACGCGTCCCTCTCTTCACATCCAGCCCGACATCCCTGGATGACGCGGCAGTCCATGTGACCGCTGCAGCCTGTGATTGACCTGTGATTGGCTGCAGCGGTCACATGGCCTGAAACGTCATCCAGGACGTCGGCCCGGATGTCGAGAGGGACGCGTCACCAAGGCAACGGGCGGGAGACCGGACTGGAGGAAGCAGGAAGTTGTCGGTAAGTATGAACGTCTTTTATTTTTATTTTTTACAGGATAGGGGATACATGTCTTGTTTATGGCAGAGCGGGGAGATACCTCCCCGCTCTGCCATAGTTTTCATTGTAGTCCCGGCGGTAGTTACGCCACTGGGCTGTGGCCTGCAGACCGGGTAGTCCCCTGACCTCGCCTCACCTCGCAACGCTCCCGTAATCACGGGTGAACACACGCAGCCACCCATGATTACGGGAGCCCCATAGACTTCTATGGGATGCCCGTGCCGTTATTACGGCATGAAATAGGGCATGTTCTATCTTTTTTAACGGCACGGGTACCTTCCCGTGAGCAAACGGGAAGGTACCCGTGGCTAACAGAAGCCTATGAGCCCGTTATTGCGGGTCGTAATAACGACCCGCAATAACGGGTGTTTTTACGGTCGTGTGCATGAGGCCTAAGAGAACAGAAAATACTGAAGCTCAAGTTCATTTTATAAGTCAGGTACTATAGCAATTAACATGATCTATTCCCCCCTAGGTGTCACTATTGCACAAGATACTATTCTTAGATAAGCAGATCTGTGTTCCAAACTGAGCAAACCAAATAAAAGCATTCCTAACAAAAAAACAAAACTGCCTTTTTGGTTATCTTTTAGGAGCAGGACCTTAACCCCTTAGTGACCAAGCTTGTTTGGACCTTAATGACCAAGCCAAATTTGTCAAATCTGGTATTGTCAGGTCCGCATTTCACACCGAATAACCACCTCTGTAAATTGAAAGCTGAAGGCATGCCTGGAGAGAAGTACACCACACAAATGTCTGAGGTACAGCTTCAATGTCAGCCAGGAGGGACTGAACTTTTATTCAGAACAAAGAAACACACACAGAGAAGACACATGCCCCTCCCTATAGATGTGTGACTTGCTTGAATTCCATTGGCTCTTCTGCTGTAACTTTTGCTATACATTCTTCTGCACACTCCTCTTTGCATTCCAGGGGGCGGTGTCTTCCATAGGTGTGTCCGACATGAACAAAGAACTTGTTATATATATCAGTATATTACACAAAGAACTGAAATGTATATACATATGTGTGAGGATAATATTTTTCAGACAATATACATAGTAATGATCCCTGACAGTCCCCCCTAAAAATATTATTACTCTATCCCTGAGTCTTGCCTAGCAACCTACCACTGACCACTCGAACCAGGCGGGTAGGGGTTTTGGATTTCTTCACCAGCTTGAGACGAGCTACTCCTGATGAGCAACCCCCCTTTGTACCTGGACTTCCAAGGTGTCGGAGTGGTCCTAACTTTCCCTATTCTCCTCTGGATACAGGATGGTTGTCTTGATATAATCTACAAACCGTTGCTGGTTGTAATATATATATATATTAATCCGGTCTACATTTTTATTAACAGTAATAATTGTCGCACTGTCACTTACTGTCCTAATGGGACTTTACCCCTGCAGATATGACAGGTCATGGGCAGCACAGTGACCTTCACCTCACACCTTCACATAAAACTCCTCAGATTGTAATTTGCAGTACCGTGGCATATTTACACACATTATAATTATAAACCTCAGACATTATAAACAATAGGGCCTCAGCTAATAACATAATGCTGTCACCAATCTCATGCTATCACCCTCAGGTCTCGGGTCCCATCAGTTCATTGCCAGTCCTGTACACCATCGTCTTCTTCTTCTCCTGTCTTCTGCTCTTCACTGACTGTCACCCTCAGGGTAACCCACACAATTGTGGAGTCAGACTACGTTGGTGTCCAGTGGGGGAGTTATTATTACCCCCTCCTGGTCACTTACTTATCAAAACACTTGATCCTGCTGACGGATTCACTCAGGTCTTTGGTCTTTACTTTGCTGATGTCATCAGGACTTGGTTTGGTCCTTCTCATCTGTCCGACACCGTCTCCTTTAGTTTACGTCATCAGGCTGTACATAGCACCGCATGTTGTGAGCCTGGGGTGAGATCCCACGTAGGCGGATTAGTGGAGTTGTATTGTGACTATCAAACCCTCCGCATCTGTACTCTTCCTCTGGCAAGTTACTCGTCTGGGCGGCCGCTTAGAATTGTGACACTGCCGTCAGTTCATGATAAACGCGTTGTACTGGCTCAGGCTGTGCCTGCCGCATCTCAGTGATGGAGTTCATCATATTAAAAGTCTTCTAGTTCATGTTTACTGGCACTTGCTGGGGACCCCCAACTCTTGTCAATTGTTAAAATAAATACTAATCTGGTGATAACATCATCCGCATACATTATAAACGTTGTTCTAAGTACATACAATAATGTCAGGCCCCTAAATGACATCAAACACCTTTATATAAGGAAAAACTTCTCTGTTACAATGGACAGGGCACCTAGAAGATGTGTAACTTACTGGGTACATTTAATTTGCACTTGGTGATACCCTTTCAGCAGGATTTGTACCTTGATCTCAGCTGATTGCCTGGAACATCTCCACCTCACAGAAAGATACACAGATTCCACATGTTTATCTGACAAGCGTCTTAAACCTATTTTTCTTACTCTAACCTGGTTCGTTCTACCTGGGAAGGCCTCTCAAGGTCTGTTCTCTTCGTGGCAGGCGGGTATGATAAGGTTGGCACCGGTCTGCCAGGACTGTTCTGTAGGCAAATCAAACAGCTCTAACAGAATTTAGCAGCGACAGCTGTAAAACCTGGGACATACCAATTAGATCTTACCAAATCGATCCTTGCAGTCTTGGGGCATATGTGAGGTCATACACCATCAAAACAAGTGCCATCAAGAGTGAATTGGGTGCCACCGTTCACCTTCCTTTATCCGTCCACATTCTGTTAGAATCTGGTTCTCCCGCCTTCCGCTCCCAGTTGGACACTTCCTGTGGAGAACAAGCTTTTTCATTGCATAAACATTAATTGATCTTAATCAGATAATTCAATTGAAGAAAAACATTAACAAATAGCATCTTTACATCAAACGTTCACACTGGTCAGTAACTAAAACTTACAAATTGATTCTTCTTCTTTATATACATATCTATACATACACATATACACTGCACGGAATTCTCTGCTCTAAAATTTCCCTTTCACAACAAAAATAAAAATAAACAAATAAAAATGTTTTCTAATGGGAATATTCCACTTCTGTACCTTTTATCTGACGCATGACTCTAATAGTCCAATGCTAAGGCTGGTCCAGAACTTTACATAAAACTTAACCTCAATATTTAATATTCCCACAACACTTCTTAAATACAATTATTAAACAAACTAACTTTGGGACAACGTCTGGAGAACTGCTGATATCTTATTGTACAAACATCAGGTCAATACCTGGGATACCATTGTTCCCCTGTCACTTACACACAACGTCTGTAGTGGGGAAAATACAGGCCGGGCTTCAGGCCCCCCTGAGAATAGGTCTACACATACGAGCACCGCGTCATACACTTCTACCTCCGGTAGTTGTATGTTCTGCAGTCGCTGGGACTGTTAATCTGGCCGGGCTGCACTTTTCACAGGTACCTTTGCTGTTTTACCTATGTCATGCCGTGCGCACATCATGCCGGCTGCTACAAACCTAGTGGTGGCATTATTGTATCCAGGGACAAGCCAATTTACTGACACCTGGCTGCACATATCCTTGTTGTCAGGTCTGTCTTCTCTCGCTCTCTCAATTGGCTTACCCGATGATCCAATAAAGTTCCTACTACCAATGGGCCCATAATTGTGGGCGATGCCAAAAGCGTACCTAGAGTCAGTGTAAATGTCGGCCGTCTTACCTTCTGCCAGGTTACAAGCCTCAGCGAGCACCTCCAGCTCCGCTCCTTGAGATGAACAAGAAGGTGAGAGTGGTTTCTGGATGATTTACCTGGTGCTTCGTATCCCGGCTTGTACATACTGTATAATAAAATATCTCTTTATTACAAATTTACATTAAAAACCCATGTCACATATAGATAGAACATCTCAAAGGGGTGGCGTCTTCATTCTCTAAAATAAAACCAAATGTTATACACTTCTCCACACTCATCTGATAATCACGAGCACTTTGAGAATCTCACTTTTATCAGGTTCTGCAAATACTTGATTAATACAAAAACAAATAAAAAGAAAACATTCCTAAAAACTTTACATCAAATTAACAATGTCCAGACAATTTTTGTTTTGCCTTCTCCCACATCTAAATCCATAAAGACTCGTGTGAGTGACGTCACCTCTGCCTCCTGTGTAACTTTGCTGGAGGGGGATGGTCTCTTACACATTTTTAGATCTCCTGAAACCAAATTAATTAACTCAAAACAAACCAAAATTGTACCTGATCAGTTCCTTCACCCTTCCCCCCTTTGTGGACTCTGCGAGAGTGATGTAGCAGAGTTCAAAACGACATCTCAACATAACACTAATTTAACCCTCTGTAATGTACAACAGCCTGAAACAAAAAATGACTTTTTCCTGACGAAAATACATTTGATCTTTACAATGACATAACTCATGTGTGAAATCAAAAATAAAACAATTGTAGTTAGTTATTCAATAAAACAGAAAATATTATCTCTGATAACATTAATTACTGCAAACCAATAAACTGTATATAAAAATAGGGAACGGTGGGGGGCACATACATTTTCAAAACCCCGTGTCTCACAGTATCTAAAGTTTAATACATCTGAATTAACATCAAAACACATGAAATCTGATCACATCAGAACACATAAATATCGTAACTTTTATAACCAACAGCGCATGCGCAAAAGAGAAGAAATTTATTTCGGTTTGTACACATTACATAAATATATATATCAGCAGTGCATATTGAAATCCCTTTGTCTCATCAGCCCTGCAGACTGCACCCAGTCAGCCCCCCCTCCTCCTCCCAAACACAGCACACTACAGGGGAGAGGGAGGGGGGTCACACAGCTTCTCGCAACTTCTCACAGCTTCTCACAATCTTAACACTTTCAATGCCGGCAAAACAACATACGTATCTGCAATCATTCATCACACCATTGTATAGGAATTATCTACGTATCAAACACATCTTTAACCGTACAATTTGTCGGCCACCATCTCTATATTATGATGACGTGTTGTTTCATCAGTGAACTAGACTGGAACTTCTGTAAATAGAAAAAACACTACAAATGACAAAATTAACAAGGTGATTATTTCATACTGATTTGGTTGGGCCGGGCGTGGCCACATCAGGGGCAGGGGGGGGCAGCCTCTCCCATTGGAAACACAGTGCGCAGCTGTGAAGGGGGGGGGGGGTGGTTTCCCACCAACAATGAGGACACACTCAACATGAGGTACGGACGCCATTACCGGGCGTCGGCTGGTCGTGTTTTCTAATACATACAACATACAATACCTTTCTTATTCCTAACTTCCTCTTCTGCAAATCCCTCTAAAGCACTTTCCATCAACTTACTACCTTCCAACTTCCCTTTGTTCTCCAGAATACCTTTTGCCCAATCTCCGGCTTGCAGCCGCCCTCCTCTATGGATTCCACACACTTCCATCAATTTCTTCATTTTACGCACGATCCTGGAGATTTGAATATGGACCGTAAACCATCCATTCTAACAGTCTATATTATACACGTAATTTATATAACAATTTTCGATCTGCAACTCTTGGTCTGGCAGGAAATAATATAATTTCACAGTCTCCAACGCTAAGTCTCGCCGAAATAGTATCATCTCTAGTCTGCAATGTATTTATTATTACATCTCGCTAGAATTATAAAAATCTTTAATTAGACTCTCAAAAATATTCAATTAGACTCTCTGGCCTCGCTGGAAATATTAAAAATTCCACAGTCTGCAGCTCTCTGGTCGTGTTATATAACTTTATTTATTTAGACTCTCTGGCCTCGCTGGAAATATTAAAAATTCCACAGTCTGCAGCTCTCTGGTCGTGTTATATAACTTTATCCAGTCCCTAATTACCCAGAGGATGGTTAGTCGGGCGCGACTAGGGTCTCACAGGTTTCCAACCTCACAGCGGAAAATATCACCTCTGTCGCCTGAGATAATCCAGGAAATCAACAAAAGGGTTCTACAGATCGCTACAAGACTGCCCACTAACACAGATAAGACGAAGATTTATAAAATCAATTCGCTTACCGTGTTATTGCGGAGGTGATCAAATTCCTTCAGTGGGCAACTTTGAGTCCTCTGTTTCACCCTGTGATTGTCGACTGTCCGGATTTTGATTTTTCCTCGAGTGAGGTCCCGGCTTCGGCACCAAATGTCAGGTCCGCATTTCACACCGAATAACCACCTCTGTAAATTGAAAGCTGAAGGCATGCCTGGAGAGAAGTACACCACACAAATGTCTGAGGTACAGCTTCAATGTCAGCCAGGAGGGACTGAACTTTTATTCAGAACAAAGAAACACACACAGAGAAGACACATGCCCCTCCCTATAGATGTGTGACTTGCTTGAATTCCATTGGCTCTTCTGCTGTAACTTTTGCTATACATTCTTCTGCACACTCCTCTTTGCATTCCAGGGGGCGGTGTCTTCCATAGGTGTGTCCGACATGAACAAAGAACTTGTTATATATATCAGTATATTACACAAAGAACTGAAATGTATATACATATGTGTGAGGATAATATTTTTCAGACAATATACATAGTAATGATCCCTGACAGTATGTGTGACTTTATCAGAGAATAACTCTGTGAAAGTTTTGAATATCCAAGTAATTCTGACATTGTTTTTTCGTCACATGTTGTACTTTATTTTAGTGGTAAAAGTAGACTGATACGATTTGCGGAAATAACTTAAAAAATAGAAAAATTGAAGAAATTTTGTAAAAATTATCATTTTTCCCTATTTTTAACTGCAATATGTCACATATGTACACACATACTGTACAATTTTTTTTATTAAATATATATTTCCATCTCTTTACTCTATTTTGGCAGCACTTTTGAAAAAAAAAAAAAATTTTTGAGCAATTTAGAGGACTTACAAGTTAAGTAATAATTTTATAAATTTTGTAGTACATTTTGTTTTCCTGCACCAAGTCAGGTTTTCATAGGCTCATAGGTGTCAGGATGGTGGAAACCCCCACAAGTGACCCCATTTTGAAAACTAGACCCCTTAAGGTATTTATTAAGGGGTGTTGTAAGTATTTTGACCCCACAGTTTTTTTGTAAGAATTCATGCAAAGCAGGCATAAAAAAATATAATTTAACTTTTTTCATAAAAGTATCACTTTGAAGACCGATTTCTTTGTAAAGCGACCATGAGAATGAAGAAACACACCCAAAAATCTATCACCCTGTTTCTCCTGTTTTCAAAAATGCCATTGTGACCCTGGACACAAAGCAGGGCTTGAAAGGAAGGGAGCACCCAGAGGCTTTCAGAACTCATATTTTGCTTGAAAATGTTTTAGGCCCCACTGTATATTTGGAGAGGTTTTGAACTACCAGAACGATAGAAACTCCCCATAAACGACCCCATTTAGAAAACTAGACCCCTTAAGGTATTTATCTAGGGGTGTAGTGAGTATTTTGACCCCACAGTGTTTTGCTAAATTTAATGCATAGCAGGTGAAAAAAAATAAAAATTCACTTTTTTAATAAAAGTATCACTTTGAAGACCGATTTCTGTGTAAAGCGACTATAAGAATGAAGAAACACACGCCAAAATCTATCACCCTGTTTCTCCTGTTTTCAAAAATTCCCCCATTGTGACCCTAATGTGTTGCCTGGACACACAGCAGGGCCCGAAAGAAAGGGAGCACCCGGAGGCTTTCAGGACTCCTATTTTGCTTGAAAATGTTTTAGGCCCCACTGTACATTTGGAGAGGTTTTGAACTACCAGAACGATAGAAACTCCCCATAAACGACCCCATTTAGAAAACTAGACCCCTTAAGGTATTTATCTAGGGGTGTAGTGAGTATTTTGACCCCACAGTTTTTTGCTAAATTTAATGCATAGCAGGTGAAAAAAAATAAAAATTCACTTTTTTAATAAAAGTATCACTTTGAAGACCGATTTCTGTGTAAAGCGACTATAAGAATGAAGAAACACACGCCAAAATCTATCACCCTGTTTCTCCTGTTTTCAAAAATGCCCCCATTGTGACCCTAATGTGTTGCCTGGACACACAGCAGGGCCCGAAAGAAAGGGAGCACCCGGTGGCTTTCAGGACTCCTATTTTGCTTGAAATTGTTTTAGGCCCCACTGTACATTTGGAGAGGTTTTGAACTACCAGAACGATAGAAACTCCCCATAAACGACCCCATTTAGAAAACTAGACCCCTTAAGGTATTTATCTAGGGGTGTAGTGAGTATTTTGACCCCACAGTTTTTTGCTAAATTTAATGCATAGCTGGTGAAATAAAATAAAAAAAACACTTTTTATATAAAAGTATCACTTTGAAGACCGATTTCTTTGTAAAGCGAACATGAAAATGAAGAAACACACCCCAAAATCTATCACCCTGTTTCTCCTGTTTTCAAAAATACTCTCATTGTTGCCATAATCTGCTTATTAGACCTGTGGCTGGGCCAAAAAGAGAGGGAGCACCCTTTGGCTTTCAGGGCACAATTGAATAAATTCTAGGCCCCATATCATGCATTTAGAGGCATTGAGCTGCCTGAACAAAAAAAAACCATGCAGAAATGACCCCATTTTAAAAACTAAACCCCTAAAGGTATTCATCTAGTGGTGTAGTGGGCATGCGGACCAAAAATGTTTTAAATGAGGAAATAATGGGTATCATTTCAGACACTATGGGTATATAATGTTTTCTTCAAGCTTTTATTACGTTTCCACATGAAATAGAGGAGACGTGGTAGAAGGTTATTTTGTTAGAAATACGCCACATTAATAAATTTGTGCGGCACAGAATAGAAGTGAAGCCGTGTATTCATAACGGATACATGTTGCTATAGACGTATTTGCCTGTACTTATGACTATGTCTTGCTGAAGAAGCAGTTGGTGCCATTATGATGTCATTGTGGACAGAATTCTGTCCTAATATAAAATCAGTCAGAGAGGAAAAAATAAACTGTACTGGAGTGACGGGCAATATCTTCAAACAAATGGAGGAAAATGTATCCAACTATGTTGCAAACTCGAGTCTGTTCACTAGATAGAAGAACACCTGCAGGGCTGTCATGACAAGGATTTTTTTTTTCAGTGACTGGTTGTACAACGTCTCTTTAGCTCCATCAATCCTTATGAGGGACGAATGTGCCAAGTGACGCGGTACACCATAACAGACCCCTGCCCGGCAAGGTAGGAACCGCTATGTGCACAAAACAACCAATCACCTACAGAATATATAAAAGGACAGTGTCCAAAACCATCTATAGGAACAGTAAAGGATCACTAATCCCCAAAATGATGTCAGTATTTCCAGAAGAACCGTAACAAAGCCCATGGTGTATTGATAAGGAACAGCTCAATTATTAGAGATCCTCCAAATAAAAAAAAAAGATCATGCCCATATCACGGTACAGAATTAGGAATGTAACAGCTGTATGTGGCAGGACATAGTCATAAGAACAGTCAAAATAAAAAAATTGTGGATGTGGGATTTTGTACTGGACAATTAATTCCAGCACTTGATCACCCACAAATAAATAAAAAAAATCATAAGGGGTAAAATTAGTTTCACGGTCTGAAAAAAATGTGCTCTACAACCTCTGCCACAAGAAATAATCCCTACTTGGAAAGCCCACGAACTAAAAAGAAAATATAAAGAAATTTACTCCCTAAAAAGGCCCCCAACCCATTATTTTTTTTTGTGTTAAATTCTAGTAATTTGCAACCGTGTGAAAGGTTTCGAAACAGGGATAGTTACAAAGGGCTGGTTTTGATGGACACATGGGGCAATAAAAGCGGGTATCCCTCCTCCTGCCATGCCTGCTACATACCCGACACCTTTTTTGGGGATATTTTTGGGTCTCAGTGGAGGGAATAGGGTGTAAAAAGTGGCGCTCTGAAAGCCTGCGCACATCCTCAGATTCGCAGGATTGTGCCGGTATAGTGGACTCAAAAAGGAGATGCTCAATGACCTTCTCCTGAAATTGAAGGAAAGTGAGCGTTCCTTGGGCTTTTTTGAAAATAACAAAACTGTTATAGGTAGCAACCTGGATGAGGTAGATTGCTACCTTTTTGTACCAGGCCTTATTTTTGAGCTTCACCAGGTAAGGCTGAAGCACCTGGTCGGAAAGGTCTACACCCCCCATAAATTTGTTGTAGTCTGTTACACAGACAGGTTTCTGCTTTGCAGTGGTAGCCCCCCTCTCCATAATTGCCACAGTGGTGTCCGTGTGTACGGTGGACAGCATGTAGACATCCTTCTTGTCGGCCCACTTCACTGCAAGCAATTCCTGACTTGCAAGGGCCATGGATGTTCCCTTTCCCAAACGCCTGGACACCAACTGTTGTGGGAGTCCCACTCTGTTCTTCCGTACTGTCCCACAGGCCCCTGTATTTGCAGCATGGAGGGCTTTATAAAGGGCAACGCTGGTATAAAAATTGTCTGTATAGACGTGGTACCCCTTGTGCAGAAATGGCTCCATTAGGTTCCACACAATTTTGCCAGAGGTGCCAATAGTTTCTGGGCAGCCTGGGGTATAAATTTGGCAGTCCCTGCCTTCATAGATTTTGAAACCGCAGGTGTAACCCGTTGTGCTCTCGCAAACTTTGTACAATTTCACCCCATATCTGGCTCGTTTGGAAGGGATGAATTGACGAAAGGAAAGACGCCCTTTGAAGCTCATGAGCGATTCATCTACTGACAAATTTTTGTCAGGGGTGTACAACTTTAAAAATAAATCATTTAGAAGGGTGATTAATGGCCTTAATTTATTAAGCCGATCATAAGCTGGGTCACTTCTTGGGGGGACTTGGGAATTATCAGTAAAATGCATGAATCGCATTAGGGCCTCATAGCGGTTTCTGGACATCACTGCTGCAAATACAGGGGTAGCGTGGACAGCACTACAAGTCCAGTAGGACCGGACAGAGGGTTTTTTAACCAAACCCATATTGAGGGTAATGCCTAAAAATTTTTTATTTCTGGGACACTTGTGGGGCTCCACATTCTGGAGTACATAGATGCAGGCTTTTGTAGAACAAACTGCCTAGCATACAGATTAGTCTGCTGGACTATCAAGTCTAGGACCGTATCACATATAAATAAATTAAAAAAATTATAGGGGGTAACATTTTGGACGTCGACACTAATTCCTGGGGTCGCTTCAAATTGGGGTACTTGGGGGGAAAATGATAGTGCAGGATCCCACATCACGGGAGGGACTGCAACACTCGGCCCTGCACTTGACACCTCTACAGCGACTGACGTATCCACCACCATAGGACTATGGGGTTCAGCGGTGGAATTAGAATCGTCACTGTCACTGTCTGGAACAAATTCTGAAGCGGTGTCTGTTTCGCTTTCAGAAGTGTCGGAACATAGCAAGGCGTAGGCTTGCTCCGCGCTGTACATACGCTGAGACATATTTATAGATGTGTATGTATATATATATATATATATGCCCTATAAGTCCTAACCCTAAAGTAAACCTAAAATCCTAAAAACGACACAAATTTTTTATTTTTTTTATATATATATTTTTTTTATATTTATTTTTTTTTTATATAACAGACGTAAAATTAATTCTAAACGGCCCTAAACACGAACGCTAAACTAGCCCTAACCCTAAAGTAACGCTAAACTAACGGTAAACTAGCACTAACGCTAAACTAGAACTAACGCTAAACTAGCACTAACGCTAAACTAGCGCTGACGCTAATCTAGCGCTGACGCTAATATAGATTTGATATATTATATATATATATATGTATGTATAAGAACGATGATTTTTTATCACTTTTTTTCTTTCTTCACAGCACAGGACTTAGACTGATTTCTCTCTCCTCTCAGAACAACTACAATGGGAGGAGAGAGAAACACAGCCCATGTCCTGGCTGTGTTTTGAAAATAACTGTCAGTGATCTCTGTGATAGGTTTTATCACAGAGATCACCTGATCAGGGACCAGTCACAACGGTCCCTGATTGTTGCTGTGCCAGATGACGACACAGGTAAGTTATGCAAAGCACACTCGGGCGCCATTTTGGGGGGGGGGGGGAATCGGACCGTGGGGGGGGGATCGGACCGGGGGGGGGGATCGGACATGAAGGGGAATCGGACGGGGGGGGGGGGGCGCACTATTTACCCGTTCTCTATCCTCTCTAAGGAGTTATTCCATGAGAGGAGAGAGAAATGGCGATTATCCGCCGGTTTAGCGTGAACGCCGTGAAATAGCGATTCACGGCGATCACGTGACCAGAGACCACTCGTTATGGTCTCTGGTCGTTGCCCCGAACTCTCAGCTACCTCCGGTAGCTGAGAGAACGGAGCCCCGATCTTTAATTTCGGCGCTACTTTAGGCTAATGCGATCACGTTAAAAGGCGTCGCATTAGCCTAAAGCCCATTAGTGAGGAACGTAAAAAGGCGTACTGTTGGTCACTAAGGGGTTAAAGAGGCTCTGTCACCATATATATATATATAAATATAAATATATATAAATATAATATATATATATATATATATATATATATTATATATATATATAATTATAAGTGCCCTATGTCCTACATAATCTGATCGGCGCTGTAATGTAGATAACAGTATTTTTTTATTTTGAAAAACGATCATTTTTGACCAAGTTATGAGCAATTTTAGATTTATGCTAATTACTTTCTTAATGCCCAATTGGGCGTTTTTTAACTTTTGACCAAGTGGGCGTTGTGAAAAGAAGTGTGTGACGCTGACCAATCAGTGACCAATCAGCATCATACACTTCTCCCCATTCATGTCCATTTGTACTCTGCACAGCGTGATCTTGCGAGATCATGCTGTGCTGTCACATATACCCACATTAACTTTACTGAAGTGTCTTGAGAGTGAATAGACATCACCTCCAGCCAGGATGCAATGTCTTTTCACACTTCCGACACTTTGGTAAAGTTTGTGTGGGACTTAATAGCTGTTCATACACTTCTCTTTACAACGCCCACTTGGCAGTGGCGTAACTACCGCCGTAGCAGCCGTAGCGGCTGCTTCGGGGCCCGCGGCATGAGGGGGCCCGTGTCGCGCGCCGGCACGGGCCCCCACCATGGCAGGAGGCTCCGCTAGTAACCGCTATGGCTGCTACAGCGGGACGCCACTGAACACTACGGCAGAGCAGGGAGGTATCTCCCCGCTCTGCCATTAAACAAAAGACATGTATCCCCTATCCACAGGATAGGGGATACATGTGTGATCGCTGGCATTGATAGGGAGAATGGACTGAAAGTCCCCTGAAGTTCTCCAACACAAACCTCGGACTTCCGGGGTCTGTGTCGGAAGCTCCGTACAAATGAATGGAGCGCCGGTCGCGGTTGTGTGCATGCGTGACCAGTGCTCCTTTCATTTTTATTGAGCTGCGCAGAACGCCATACAGCCCCCCTGTAGAGAACGCCATACAGCCCCCTGTAGAGAACGTCATACAGCCCCCTCTGTAGAGAACGCCATACAGCCCCCCCTGTAGATAACGCCATACAGCCCCCTCTGTAGATAACGCCATACAGCCCCCCCTGTAGAGAACGCCATATAACCCCCTCTGTAGAGAATGCCATACAGCCCCCTTTGTAGATAACGCCATACAGCCCCCTCTGTAGAGAATGCCATACAGCCCCCTTTGTAGATAACGCCATACAGCCCCCTCTGTAGAGAACACCATACAGCCCCCTTTGTAGATAACGCCATAGAGCCCCCTCTGTAGATATCTTGTATGCTTACCCATGATACAAGCTACCCATCTTCACAGCATCATTTCCTATAAGGTTTTTTCTATTGACCAGCGGCAATAGAGTTTGATAAAGGCCGGATTGTGGCCGAAACATTACATCTTTTCTCTTATATTGCCTCATTTAAAATAAACAGATTTCGCATATTTCAACTGAAGGAGTGCTTGAGTTTTCATTGCAAAAAATAGGACATGTCCTTTTTTTTGCCCGTTTTGATGGCCCCACGGCTCACATAGAAGTCAATGGATCAGTTTTTACCGGCCGTTTTTATGAATCAATCCTTGTAACGGCCGGCAAAAACTGATCCTGGCTGAGGATTCTCCGCACACAGTGCTACTTTGAGCGCTGAGCCCGGGAAGCCCTTGACATTACAGTGATGTTGGGCTTTCAACTGTGGAGTCTCCGGCCAGAGCATCGCGACATCTGTGGCCTGGGACTTCAACTCCTTCTGTCCCCCCCTGTAGATAGAGGCACCCCCCCCGGTAGATGGCACTACCCCCCCTCCAGATAGTGTCGCTGTAGCTCCTTGAAGGAGTGGAATCATATATGGACAGGGACGTCAGTGGCAACCTCTGGAATCTCCTGCCAGAGTGGAATCCCCAGACGACGCTCTGGTCAGGGGATTCCGCTACTGGAGAAGCCCCTGGCGTCACTGTCTATATATGGACAGAGACAACAAGGGCTCCCTCTAGGAGTGAAATCCCCGGCCAAAGGGATTCCACTCCTACAGGGAGCTACAGTGCCGCTATTTACGTGGGTGCCGCTATCCACAGGGAGTTCTATTTACATGTGGGGGTGCTAGATACATGGGGGTGCTATCTACAAGGGGTTTGTAATTTACAGGGGGGTGCTTTCTACAATGGGGTGCTATCTACAGTGGGGGGTGGTTCTATCTACAGTGGGTGTAGTGCTATCTACAGGGGGGTGCTAGCTACATGGGCACTGTGGCACTATATGGGGGTGTGACTATCTACAGGGGACACTGTTGTGCTATCTACATGGGCACTGTCGCACTATGAGGTCACTGGCACTTTATATGTGGGCACTATGGCACTATGTCACTTTATATGTGGGCACTATCTACAGTGGGCACTGTGGCACTATATACATGGTCATTGCAGCACTATTTACAGTTTCTTTTTAACGGCCATGAAAACGGATGACAAACGGCCATTAAAAATGGACAGACTGACTGGAAATTAATTAAAATTTGGAGACACACTGCTGCAAAATGGCCATAAAAAACTGACTGTTGATCAGTTTTTAATGACCATTTTTTTTCACTGTCGTCTGAATGTGGCCTTAGTCAATGATGTCATTGCGTCACCTTCGCAGAACCCGTGAAGACTAGAGACACCACCTGAAGAAGAAGGCGCTACATCAGTAAGTGTGTAGGGCATTCAGCGTCATTGCCAATAGTTCCCTTGCCTCTTAAATTCCCATGTCACAGATCCGTTTTTAACGGTTGTTACATGTATTGACGGCTGGTAAAAACTGATCCATTGACTTCGATGGGGGCCGTCTGGCCGTGAAAATGGCCAAAAATAGGACATGTCCTATTTTTTGATGGCCAATATTCATGAGCCGTTAAGAAAACGGCCGTGTGAATACACCCATAGAACATCATAGTTCCGAAATGGCCGTATGACGGCCGTTCAAAAAACGGACGTTGCACGGCCGTTTTTCACTTTCCAGTGAAAGTAGCCTTAGGCCTCATGCACACGACCGTGATTTGCGGCTCGGATGGCTACGGAGTATTCACCGCGGGCCACCCACAAAAGGCGGGCCGTGCAGATGGTCGTGTGCATTCATTTCTATGAGCCTGGACCGCAAAATGCAGCCGTAATAAGACATGTCCTATCTTTTTGCGCTCTAGGCTCCCGGGCAATGCACGGACCGTGGAAACCACGGTTGTGTGCATGGGCCCATTGAAATTAATGGGGCCGCAATTCACCCGCAAAAATACTTCTACCAAAAACATTGATTTATCAGGTTAATGATGTTGAACTGCTATTTTTTGAACATTACTGTATGTCTCTCAACCAAAATAAAGAAAGCATGCTAAAAACTTTAAAAAAAACACACACAATGTGAACCTAGCCTAAAATTATATTTTCTATATTTATTTTGTTAAACAATCTAGTGGAGGTGTTTGGTGAAACTATTCATATGAAACGACCATCATTATGATTGGAGTTTTCACATAGGCCACTAAGTACCAGCATTAACATTTGACCGCAATGCTTTTCAGTTTTGCTGTTCAATGTTACTACTCTCACACAATATAGCACTGTACTGTATATCAGCTAAAACCATAGTGGCATACAGTGCCAAATAATTACTTATTAATTCCTGTAATAAAATTACAAAGAAAATTTTAAATAAGCAGACACGTTGGATGTTCTAGATATTTACTATATTACTGTAAAAAATAATAGAATAAGACAATTATATAAAAAAAAATTCTAAATGTATACTGAAGTTCAGTTTTTAGCAAACTTGGATAACTCCTTACTTTTTGCATTTAAAACACCATTAAGTTTTCATGTTGTGATGACAGGCCCACTTTAAATGGAACGCTCTTTTGGGACCAGCAGTAGGCCATCTATGTGCACATTTTAACAACACTTTGGACTAAATGGCTTAAATTGCACTCACATTCAATCAGGCTGTAATGGATGACTTGATATCACTACACTTTTGTATTAGGATAGCTATTAAACTGTGCCATTGACTTCCAGAATTATACAGTTTGACGGACACGGTAAATTAATTAAAATATATGCTCAGGCAAGGGTGCTTGCTTGAACAGACAGTCAAGAAACTGGCACAGAAAATCAATTTGGCTGTCATCATGATTTTCATATAACACAGAGAAAAACTTTTCGGAGCAAGTATGTTCTGAATCCCCTGCAACTGTTAATTAACTGTTCTACTTACTGCTCTTAGAAGCTCGGCTAAATGGCTAGAAATCCATTGACTGCATAAAATAACATAACTTGGCCATAAAGTAATTGAACTTGCAAAGTATAATTTACTGATAACTCCAAATTGCACAGAAAAATAGGGGTGGTCCTCTCAATGAAAAAGTTATACAGAATGCAGGTTAGAGTGTGTAATTCTGTCAGCAAACATGTACAGCACCCAAATAAACAAGTCTTCTCATTCTAGGTCCCCAGCAGGGCTCCCCTCTCTTTCTTAATCCCCAACATGTCTCTCCCTCTCTTTCCTAGTCCGCAGCATGGCTTCCCTCTCATTCCTAGTCCCCAGCATGGTTCCCCTCTCATTCCTAGTCCCCAGCATGGCTCTCCTCTCATTCCTAATCACCATAATGGCTGTCCACATTATTAGTCTGCAGCATGGATTCCCCTCATTCCTAGTCCCCAGCAAGGCTCCTCTCTCATTCCTAGTCCCTGGCATGGATCACCTCTCATTCCTAGTCCCCAGCATGGCCCCTCTCTCATTCCTGGTCCCTCTTTTTTCTTACAGTCTCCCTCCTCCTTCCTCCTTTCCTATGACGCTGGAAATGCTCAGCCTCCTCCTGCTCTCCCTCCCCAATGAGGTGGTGCGATACTGGCAGCATCTCTCTCTTGATGTGCCAAGCCAGTCTTCTCCTACTGCTCTCCTGTCCGGTGATGCGGTGCAGGGTGCACATGCATCCAGATGGTTTACAGCGCATTTAAGTCCAAGTTGTGGTCTTTTCAAAGGGGTTCCCACTGAAAAATTTGGTAAAAAAAAGTGGTCTTTGGTCAGATTAGAGGTTGGAGAGTTTATATACAACTCTAAAGCTCATGGAGTCAATCCGGAGATATAACCAACAGAACTTTTGACCCCCCCCCTACATTTAAATAACCAGCTCCTTCCATAAACCAAATCATTAATCTTGTCACGATCTGTGGGTATGTGGACCCACTGGGCTGTACCGTCGTAGCGGGATAGCAGTTGGCGAACAGAGTACCAAGTCAATATATAAATAGTCCAAGCACAAGGGTACCTGTAGTGGTTCAGACAGTAGCAACAGCTAGGCACAGATGGGACCTTGACAGCAGACACCAGACGTAGTGTAACACAGCAGGCGGAACCAGTGGCACAACATGACTCCAACAGGTTTAAGGTACAGGAAAAAATAGCACAGGATACAGGGTACAGGTAGGAGGGCACGGAAACAACGGGAAAAGCATAGCACTAAGGCACCATTTGCAAGACTAACATAGAAAAACACAACAACACTCAGGCAAAGAGCAAAGGGGCAGGGCCCTTCTTACAGTCCAAGGTGATCATGGGCTAATTAAAGATAATTCCCATTGGCGCGCGCTGTAACTTTAAGGCTGGGCACGAGCGTGCGCGCGAACCCTACGGACTGGGGAGGAGATGCAGGCCAGCTCTCACAGATCCATGGACGCTACAAATCTAACTACAATAATCTTATAAATAGGGAGTAACTGTAAAGACACTGGTGGTCTATGGGTTAAATACCTCCTGGTGTCCGGTGGGTTTCCCACACCTCCAGGATCTAGAGATTTCCTGCTGTAACAGGAAGCTCAATACAGTCAGCCTCTCTCAGATTGATCATGTCCAGCTTCCTTTCCTGCCTGATTATATGGATCAGGGCAGGTGTAATGTCGGGGTAGGGAGACAGACAAGTGAGTCCTAATCTACTCAGTCCCTGCCTACTTGCAGCGACCCGCCCTAGGCGACGGGGTACAACTGGGCGACGGTCCCTACACTCAATAGGTGCACGACAGACAAACAGACAAGGGTACAAAGAAGCCTGCCTGAGTCTTTTGTATGCTCTGGGACGCCTCTAGGTTCTTCTGAACCTGGGCCCAGACTGTGCACAGTTCCTGATGAACGACATCTACCTCGGGATTGTTAGAACTACCAGGTGAAATGGAGGAGAACCGTGGATTAAACCCAAAATTACAGAAAAAGGGGGAGACCCTTAACGAGTTGCTGACCCGGTTATTAAGGGAAAATTCGGCGAGGGGAATTTATGAGACCCAATCATATTGACAGTCAGAGATAAAACACCTTAAATATTGTTCTAGAGACTGATTAGTCCTCTCAGTTTGGCCATTAGTTTCAGGATGGAAGGCAGAGGAGAAGGACAGATCAATCTCCAACTTTTTACAGAAGGCTCTTCAAAACAATGAAACAAATTGTACCCCTCTGTCAGAAACAATATTGACAGGGACCCCATGGAGACGCAGGATGTGTTTGACAAACAAGGTAGCTAACGTCTTAGCATTGGGTAGTTTCCTGAGGGGCACAAAGTGGCACATCTTACTGAAGCGGTCTACTACAACCCACACCACCGACTTGCCTTGAGATGGAGGCAAATCGGTAATGAAATCCATGGAGATAAGGGTCCAAGGTCTCTGGGGAACGGGCAAAGAACATAGTAGGCCTGCTGGTCGGGACCTGGGAGTCTTGTACCTAGCACAAACTTCACAAGCGGCGACGTAGGCCTTAACGTCTTTTAGCAACCCAGGCCACCAATAGTTTCTGCCAATGAGGTGCTTGGTACCCAGGATGCCTGGATGGCCAGATAGTGCAGAGTCATGATTTTCCCTAAGTACCTTTAGCCGGAATTGCAGGGGAACAAACAGCTTGTTCTCAGGAAGGTTCCCGGGAGCTGAACCTTGATCAGCCGCAATTTCAGAGACTAAATCAGAATCAATAGAGGAAATGATTATACCTGGAGGCAAAACACAAGCAGGATCTTCCTCTGAAGGAGGGCTGGTCATGAAGCTACGCGACAGTGCATCAGCCGTAATATTTTTAGACCCAGCCCTATAGGTAACCAAAAAGTTGAATCTAGTAAAAAATAACGCCCATCGAGCTTGTCTCGGGTTTAGCCTCCGGGCAGATTCTAGGAAAACCAGATTCTTGTGGTCGGTAAGGACCGTTACCTGGTGCCTAGCCCCCTCCAGGAAGTGGCGCCACTCTTCAAATGCCCATTTAATGGCTAGGAGTTCGCGGTTGCCAATATCATAGTTACTCTCAGTGGGCGAAAACTTCCTGGAGAAGTAGGCACAGGGACGGAGATGGGTGAGGGACCTGGTACCCTGGGACAAGACAGCCTCCACTCCCACCTCAGACGCGTCAACCTCCACGATAAATGGTTCCATTTGGTTGGGCTGAACCAGCACCGGGGCCGAGATAAAGCACTTCTTAAGGACCTCAAAAGCCTGGACAGCCTCAGGAGGCCAGTGGAGGAGATCAGCACCTCCAGTGCCCATTTAATAGCAAGGCACTCTTTCTCAACAATAGCATATTTTTTCTCATTGTCGTTCAGCTTCCTACTAAGATATAGTATGGGATGTTTTCCCCATTTCGTACCTGTGACAGTACAGCCCCCAGACCCACATCAGATGCATCCGTTTGTAGAATAAATTCTCTTTTAAACTCTGGGGTAATCAATACCGGCTGAGCACACAAAATGTTTTTAAGAGCCTGAAATGATTGTTCAGCCCCTGGTGTCCACTTGACCCTTACGGAGTCTTTCCCTTTAGTCAGGTCTGTCAAAGGGGCTGCCAGTGAAGCAAAGTTTTGTATAAATCTTCTATAGTAGCCTGTGATCCCCAGGAAAGCACGAACTTGCTTCTTGTTTACAGGGTGAGGCCAACCTTGGATGGCTTCAATATTATTTACTTGGGGCTTCACCAAACCACGGCCAATTGTATACCCCATATACTTGGCTTCCTCCAATCCAATTGTAATGACGGGGTAGGGAGACAGACAGGTGAGCCCTAATCTACCCGCCACAAAATTGTCTGGGTGACCCCAAACTTTTGAACGGTAGTGTATATATATATATATATATATATATATATATATATATATATAATGGAACTGTGTTTTATTTTCCATTTCCCAATGATATTCATTTCACCAGCAATATAATTTACCTTCTCTTCATTTTAGCCACTAGATGCCAGTAAGCACACAATCTTTACGTAAAGACTATAGATTTTTTAATACTCCACGTGGATTTAATCAACTGAAATCTAAAATAGGTTAGTTGCTAGAAAATATTAAAGTTCATATAATTGTATCTTCAATTTAGACTTTATTCAGGAAATACTGGACTCAAGCTTAGTGTTAGTATTGGGTTTTTAAATCTCCAAAGAGTAGAAACAAAACATGAAAAGTTCACATAAAAGGGCATTGTTTCTGTACATGATATCGCTTAAGGGATAAGGATGAAGTGAGGATTATTTACTGTAAACAGGTTGCTCTCCAGGCAGACAACTTGAGGTTCTTTGAAAATACCCTTTAGTGTGATGAATTGTTGGTTTACAGATGGACTTAATGTCAACATTCTAAAGAATTTCCCCAAAAAAACATATTTATAATTTTGGGAGGCAAAGCAGAAATTATATATTGATTTAGAGTGAATAGTCCACTCGATAACTCTCTTTACCTGAGTGTTTTATTAGACATACAATTCTACTTCACAGAGTTTTTATTATAGCAAAAAGCTAATGTTAGAATATCATGTTACTTAAAAATGCATAATCCCTAGTTTAACCAAATTGAAATTTCATGAATATCTTAAAAAAAAATTTCTTTAAAAGGCGCTACTAACAGATTATGTTACTCATGATTGGTAGCTCCTAATTTGATGTCGCTCATGATCGTAGTACTGCCAAGTCAGGGGAATATCTGTTACTCACGATTGGTAACTTCCAATTTGGGGTAGTTTAAAATCCTTGTATTGCAGTATTTTCCTTGTAGTTCTCTTACACCAAAGGCTCTAGGTTAATAGGAGAACTCGGGTTATGCTCCTATTTTCTCGCTACAGTACCACTGCCTAAAACCAAGGTCATTGCCCCGATGGAGGTGTCCCTGCTCCTTGGTGGCTCTCCCTCAATTGGCATCTATTACACCCTTAACATTAACATCCACATGCATTTCCCTATTAAAGATATTAGTTTCATCAGGGGACAAAAGTACAAAAAACTAGTCTTTTGATAGATGTAGGAAAGATAAACTGGAACTGTACACCATGGTGACACCTTGCTGGCGAGCATCTCCCTGTGTCATGTCTCCTAAAATAATCCCCAGTATCTTTAAAGTCTTATGGAGTTTTATAACATCCCTGCATTTCTACATCTGGGATAGAACGGATTTACTAAGGCAGATGGTTTTACTGTTGATGCCAACACCAAGTTAGCCTCCATTGATGTTGAGGCGCTCTATAGCAGTGTTCCTCACAAGCAGGACAGAAAAGCTATCAAACACTTTCTCAAATCTAGAGGGAATCAACACACTGGCCATACCAACTTTGCTATAGTTATTGGAATTCATTTTTTGCCATAAATACTCATGTTCCAGCTTAGGATCTACCACCAGTTCTGGGGCATAGCTATGGGTAGCCCATGCGCTCCAAAATATGATAACTGGTTCCTGGGCTGGTGGAAGGATTCACCCGTTTTCTTCTATGAAGAATGTCTAAGGACTGATAGATTATTTTTTGGGGACGTTTCATGGACGATATTTTGATCCTGTGGAGTGGCTCAGGAGATTTTGTGACTAATTTAAATAGCAACAATATTAGGTTGTATTTCACTTTTGAGACAAGTGACAATCACTTTTCTGAATTTTGTAATTCAAAAAGACGAAAGAGGGAAACTGAGAAATAAGGCCTTTTTAAAATCATCCACTACAAAACTGCTCCAATTTGTGAGATTACCATCATCAAGCAAAGAAGTTGCAAGATAGGTTTTTACACAGAGGGTATCCTCACCAGGTGTTGAATTCAGCCTATAGACTTGCCATGACAGCTGAACGATTTAATTTATTAACATCTTGTAGAGCTAAATGAAGAGTAAGGCCCCATGCACACGAAAGTGCTTTTGCGGCCGCAATTCCCCCGAAAATCCATTGGAGAATTGTGGCCCCATTCATTTCTATGGGGCCATGCACATGACCGTAGTTTTTACGGTCCGTGCATGGTCCGGTAACCCGCACTGCAGAAAGAACTGGCATGTCTTATTACAGCCGTCTTCTGCGGTCCGGGCTCATTGAAAATAATGGCTGCGGCCATGTGCATGGCCTGCGATTTGCAGGCGGCTCACGGCTGACAGTCCTCTGCCGGCCGACCCGAAAATCATGGCCGTGCACATGGCTACGGTCGTGTGCATGAGGCCTAAGCTGAAGAGAAACTAAACAACCTAAACATCTGACCAGGCTGACAGAAAAAATAGTTTATTTTGTAAACATTGGGGCATTCTTAAGACTGATCCAGACTTATAATGGTAATTCTGAAGTGTGCAACTGTCATCTCTCAGAGATCGACTGATACACAGCCACTATGAAATCCTTAAATCGCCAAGGACATGGCTTGATCGTAAAAAGTGGGAAGAGTATACCCATTTGTACATCGAAAAGAGTTATCTGTTGCCAAATTTAGCAAATTGGTAAACAGAAGAAAGGTGTGGTCTATCTTATTCTTATTTAGTTGCCCACTTGACTATGTGGGAAAACAAAGAGGCTGTTTAGAAGGTGAATCTGTGACCTTCTAGTGGATATCAGAAATAAATGTGATCTAAAGTACTAAAGTTTTGATATTCTGTGCTATCGAAGTGACAAAAAGTGGAAAAAATAATCTAACAGAAGGAAACTGAGTGAATTTATTGGATGATATTTGTCTCAGTAGTTTCATATAGAATAAGATGCCCTTTTTTAATTCCATATCTATTTGTATTCTCTGCTTCAAACAACATAAATCCTGTTGCGTATCGGACCGGAAAAGGGTCCAGCCTGTGATGCGATCAGTAGGTCAGGCAAGAGAGCCGTAAAGTGTAGCTAAACATTTGACAAACTTCTGACATGTCATAGTGACATGTCAGAAGTTTGGATTGGTGAGGGTCCGAGCACTGAGACCCCCACCAAACGCTAGAACGAAGCAGCTGAAGCGCTCGTGTGACTGCTCAGCTGCTTTGTGTCTGTTCGGCTTTTTCCGGAAATAAATGTATCGTGTATGGAAGAAAGTACGTAGAAATTTTTTGAGCCCATACTCCGATACATTGGCTTTCCAGAAAAAGCCGAACAGACAAGAAACGGCTGAACACTCACTCGAACGCTTCAGCTGCTTTGTTCTAGCGATTGGTAGGGGTTTCATTGCTCGGACTCCCACCAATCCAAACTTCTGACATGTCACTATGACGTGTCAGAAGTTTGTCAAACGTTTAGCTACACTTTAAGACACTATCAGGTGTAGAAGGTATGTCTGGCTTTTTGCCCAACCTCTTATTTGCTACAGTATACCATTACCTGAGAAACACTTACTATCTCTTATATTTGTGTATACACTTCTTGCTGTGCTTTTAGAATATGGCTTTTGGGTGATTATCTTAATTACATTGCACCTAAACTTGAATATCTCTACATATTTATCTGTACATATAATAAAACTGTAAACTTTGCGTGTCTGTACATTGAAAATATTTGTGGAAACAAATAATTGGGGGGGATGAAGGATAAGTGATAGAATGCATTAAGATCATTTTTGGAATTTTTGTCTGTTTGTTTGTGCACGCATCACGTAAAAACTACTGACCCAATTCGGATGGAGTTATAGAGGTCAACTTGAAGTAACATTTTGTTTTAATTTCATCGCAATCGGTTCACTCAATCAGAAGATATGCAAATTTAATGTTTTCAAAAATTTTAAAAGAACCCCTCATTGGAAGAGTCTATACGGTGCATCCAAACAACTCTGAATGCTATTACTTATGCTTACTTCTACATACAGTGCGAGGACCTACTTCTTTTGCCGAATTGCGAAAGGTTGACAATATTAAATATCCTACTTACCAGGCTGCTTGCCTAGTGCGTCACTTGCTAGATGATGATCAGCATTGGGATATCGCTTTGGCCGAAGCATGCGTCAGCAATAATCCACATCACTTGCGTCATTTGTTTGCCATTTTAATGTTTTTTTGTGGACTTTCGGATGCTGCACAGTTGTGGCAAAAATATCAGGAAAAATTAGCTGAAGTCTTTTTCAGGAATGCACAACTAAACAATAACGGCGAACTGAACGACAGGTTAAGTGAAAGTGATATGAATCGATATTTGCTGGCTATCCAAGACATAGTTTCATCTACAGGGGGTAATCCTGTCTCTCAATATGGTATGCCCACAACAGCTTTAGTTGGGGAACCCATTAACAGGGAGTTTGCGGCGGAAATAAACTATAATCCAGCGGAACTGGCCGAAACATTGCAAAACGATGTCTTGTGTCTGACAGCGGAACAGCGTATGATGTTCGATCGCGTGTGTCATAGCGTAGATGGTACTTTGGGAGAAATCCTGTTTTTAGATTCACCCGGTGGGACCGGAAAAACATTTCTCACCAAAGTCATGGCCCAAATACGCAATCAAATCAAAACTGCTCTTGCTGTCGCTTCATCGGGCATAGCAGCCACATTGTTGCCCGGAGGCAAAACCGCCTATACAATGTTTAAGATCCTGATTGACTTGTATCTTACGGAAAGCCCAGTGTGTAATGTTTCTAGAAACAGTGACAAAGCAAGGGTTCTACGTGATTGCTGCTTAGTAATAGGGGACGAATACACTATGGCAAACTGTAAAGCGGAAGATAGAACCTTGCGAGATATCAGACAAAATGACCAGAGCATGGGTGGTATGACAATGCTTTTCTGTGGTGATTTTAGGTAGACTTTGCCAGTCATACCACGAGGAACGTGGCAGGATGAAATTAGAGCATGCCTAAAGAGCTCAAGTCTGTGGCGCAACATTATACCGATGCATTTAACAATAAATATGCGGGCGACAACCCAAATACACAAGAGTTTTCAGATTTATTACTAAAAATTGGTGACGACACATATCCGCAAGAAGAAGGGAAAGTTATTTTGCCTGATAATTTATGTTGTACCGTTCCTTCACTGCAAGACCTCATTTCTTCTGTGTATGGTGACCCAACGCGAATAACAAATCATGAAAACTCTTGGCTATGCAAAATAGCTATTTTGACCTCTTGCAACGACCAGGCAGCAGCAATAAACTCTGAAATATTGGCGTGTGTTCATAGGGAAAGTGCAGAATATATCTCTATCAACAGAGTCATTGAACAAGAAGACGCTACCAACTATCCGGTGGAATTTTTAAATTCCCTAAGCACACCCGGTCTTCCATCACACAAAATTAATGTAAAAGTTGGTGTCCCCATAATTCTCCTTAGAAATTTAAGCCCACGAAAACTATGTAACGGCACCCGACTAAAAATCACAAATCTACAACAAAACGTGATAGTAGCTGAGATTTTTTAACAGGTGATGGGCGTTTTTATACCCCGAATCCCCCTTATTCCACATAATTTTCCCTTCAGTTTTAAACTTGTACAATTTCCTGTCAGCTTATGTTATGCTATGACCATCAACAAAGCGCAGGGCCAAACGCTGTGGACCTCAGTGTCAGCTGCTTTGCATACAGCCAGCTTTATGTGGCTCTCTACCGTGTTAGCAACTCCACCAATCTTTGTGCACACATCCCTGGTGGTTCTACTGCTAACATTGTTTACAGGGAAGCATTGTCATAGTGAACCTGACTACTGAAAGAAAACTATTTTTAATTGAAGTTTGTTTATTGTCTTTGTTTTTTTTTTACTTTGTTTTGAGTATGGTCCAAGGCTAGGAGTATACTTATAAAAACGGCATCAGTACGTTTTTCAGTGGTCTGCCCGTACGAAGTTGCAGGCACCGCTAGTGTAAAATAAAGATGTTCCAGGCATGACTGCGTATGTATTAGAACAAAGTGTAGCCAAACAGTGTTCAGATGGGTATTGTTTATATTAAACATCCCTAGAATAAAGCCCGATAATTCGAAGATGGAGAGATGTTTAAATTCAGGCATGGATATGGCTATCAATACGGTTGCTGCAATGAAGACAGTTGTTGGATAAGCGCTGAAGCGATGTGTTGAAGGAGTTGTAGCCAGAAGTGTAAACACAGTGTGATCTCATAATTGAAGCTGCGATCACGCTATGCAGGGAAGGGGAGAAGCTGTATGACGCTGATTGGACAGCATCATACAGACAAAACACCGCCCAAAGAGAAAGAGCAGAGTTACCGCCCCTTTGTCTAGTATAGCCTCATTTGCATATTTAGAAATAAACTCATAACTTTTAAAATAATAAATTTCCATTTCGTCTTTCGGCAGCACACCAAAGGGTTAACATACTCTCTTTTCCTACTAGGACAGAAGAAAACACACACTTTAATTCAATGAATCAATTAACCAATCAACATACTGGCAGGTACATAAAACAATCCCAGAGGCCACAACAAACCGTGTTTTTTTTTCTCTTTCTTCTCCCTAGGAAGAAGGTTGTTGCTCTTATCCCTTCTGGCATACTGAGAGTGTCTCGGCTCAGCCGTTCCCCGTCTCTCCTAGATGCCTGGAGTTATGGAAGTCAGTCAGGTTGATCCTGGTCTGAAACTTCCAACAGGGATTCCATGCTTCTGGCTCTGCTTGCAGGTGTCTCCAGGCAACCAGTGAGAGCATCACCCTTGTGGCCATTCTGCTGCTCAGGAAGTCTGACGCGCAGTGTCACGCTGTTTATTCCTTCCCCGGCGTGTCCCTCGGTGATCCGGCCGCCGGGAGTCTGACGCATGCGCGGGATCCCCGTTTGTATCGCGGGACCTGGTCATTTAAAAGTATTGGCGGCAGTGTGATTCTGTGCACTCTGCCGGGCAGCAGTTTCTATTATTGCCACAAGGTATGTATATTGGCTCAGGGCAGCTGCGGCTTTCTATGAGCTTAGGTGACATGTACTTAAACTTACCTGGCGTATTTCTTATTTCTGCAGATGTCCAGTCATAGAGAATTAGGAAAAAGGAATCATAAGAATAAACTTAGGATGTGTTTGCAGTATGATCAGCCCCTGCAGGATGATCATACTACTGATAGATGTCACGGTTGTGCCCCCCCTGCTGAAAACTCAGGGTTCAGGTCTGAAGCTCAAGAGTTCTTTGGATGGTTTAAGACTCAGTTTACAGAAGTCTTTCAAGAAGTTAAATCCTCTCATAAAGGCGCTAAGAAATGCAAAGTCTCAAGATGTCTATCCCCTTCTTCAGCTTCATCAGAATCTGGTGTACAAGTGGTGTCAGAAGGGGAGATTACCTCTGATTCAGATAATTCTGATACAGATATGCCAGAGGATTATTATCTCCTCCACAATGAGAAAGCGGACATCTTGACTAAGGCAGTGGAAAAAAACTGTCGAAGTCGATAAAATTAAGGAAGGTCTTCCTAAAAAGGAAGCACTTTATTATTTTCCTAAAAAAAACACATAGGTTTCTGCTTGATCAACCACTGCTTAATGAATTTTCAAAATTGTTTTTATTAACATTTTTCAATAAGGGATACAAAAAGTAAAGAGGGGATGGGGAATGAGAAGCATCCAAGATAATGATAAAGATAAAATAAAAGGATAAAATCAAATAAAAATAAATAAAAAATAAATAAAAGGGGGGAACAAAAACATAACAGTCATAACCATTACTATTAAGCTCGCTATATCAATAGATTCAATAGGTCAGGTGAGGGGATCTACATATTAAGCAAGTGACAGGCAGTCCCTCCCTCGCATGGTCTTCCACCCCAGTGTGAATGAAAGCATGGGCATGGAACCAGCCAATTACCCTGCGCCAGTCCCACCGATATATGTTATCCAAGAGTTTTCTCCGAGGAAGGAGATCGCCATTAGACAGATCAGAGGCGCGACCCCCGCAGTCACCATGAGAATCCGAATCCCCGACAACTCATCAACTTATAGTAAACACACAATACAATATAAGTGTATTCCCCATGAGTAACTGTTCTTGAAACCATATAGTGGAGTCAAAACGTGTTTTATTTTCATTTGCACATTCCGCGGGAGGAGTGAAATAAAGTATTCCGAGGTATCGAAAAATTGCTTGACCTTTTGGTCTTTATGGAGAGATATTTCCATCCAATCCATCTTCAACAGATAAGAGAGTTTGTCAAGAAACATTTTGAAAGGCGGGGCCTGATCGTGAAGCCAGGTTTGTAGGATAGCCTTTACCCCTGCTGCCACATAATGCAGTAGTCTATGTGCCCCGGGGGATCAGTGGTGTGTATCAGGGTCCAGGTACCCAAAGATTGCCCACAACGCTGTATTAGGAACAAAGTTTGTGAGGTGTTCAGAGGTGAATATTTGTATTCTGGACCAAAAAGTTTGGATACTTGGGCAGGTCCATAGACAATGATAGAGGTTAGCTTCCGGTGTATGACATTTGAAGCAATGTGAGGTGTGATTGATGCCAATTTTGTGCCCTATATGCGGTGTTAGGTATTACCTATGAGGGACCTTCAATCTCATCTCCAGGAAACGTGCCGAAGGGAGAAATTTATGTGCCTGCGTCAAGGCCGCTAAAATGGTTGTGTAGGTGAGCGTTTGGTCATCTGTTTGCCATTTGGTTAGGGGGGTTTGGGTTTGAGAGTAATCTAAGGGAACATGGATAAATTGGTAATTACGTGTGATTTGACCCCGAGGTAGTTTTGTTTTGAAAAGTTATGTCGTAAGTATGGGTTCCATTCCCGATCAGGCAACTGTGGTAATATCTTTGTTAAGTAACTTTTAACTTGCAAATAGCTAAAGAGATGAATCGAGAGATCTGGGAATTTAGAACATAACTCCGTGAAGGAAAACATCCTACGCTCTTCTATGCTCACAAATTGCCCCACAGAAGTGAGCCCCAGCCTGTACCACCTGTGAAAGATAGCATCAGGATTACCATTTTGAAAGTCAGGGTTGCATGCCAAGGGCATATGAAGAGACAGCAGAGGAGAAAGATGAAAAAGAGATTTTATCCTCTGCCATGCCTTCCAAGTAGTAAAAAGTAAAGTGTTGGCCCTTGTTTCCCTTGTCACGCTCCCATAAGGAAGATGCAAGAGTCCCGATAGAGCATTTCCCATGAACAATGCCGAGTCAAGAGGTGAAGAGGTGTATACAGAGGTGTTGTGGATCCAATCAGAGATATACCGATAAAAAGCTGCTAGATTGTAGTGTTTAATATTGGGAAAGTTAATACCCCCATTACCCCTGGGCTGTTGTAGGATGATATAGGCTATTCTGGATCTTTTCCCGCCCCAGATAAAGGTTCTGTAAAGATAGTTAATTCTGCGCTCATCTTTCGGTGTGAGGTAAATTGGGAGAGTGTGAAAGAGATACAAAAGGCGTGGGAATTCTGTGATTTTGAGTAGATTAGCCCTGCCCAGATAAGAAAGCTTAAAGTGTTTCCAGGAGAGGAGTGTCTTCTCCAGTTCAGTTATATAGTGCGATATGTTGGTTCTGTAGAGTGCGGACGGGCGTTTCGTGATTCGAACTCCTAGATACGTGAGGGCCTGAGAGTTCCATTTAAATGGGAATTTCTGTGACCACAGGGGTGTGGAAGGATCTTTCAATAACATTGCTTCTGTCTTATCTAGGTTCAGAATGTAACCTGACAGTCGCCCCACCCCCTCCAATTCACACAGTAGATGGTCTAGAACCAGTTTGCGGTTAGATACTGCTAACAAAATATCGTCTGCAAAGGCAGCCACTTTAAATTCTATATTATGTAGTTTGATGCCCCGGAAGGTAGATGTCTGGGTAAGATGACACAAAAGGGGATCTAAGGCAAGATTAAAAAGGAGGGGGGATAGGGAACAACCCTGTTTAGTGCCCCTAAAAATATCTATCGGAGCCGTGTTATGCCCATTGACCATCACACTAGTCGCACACCCAACACGAAGAGATTGCAGGAATTGAGTAACAGTTGATCCACGTTTTGTTCGCTCCAGTACCTCATCGAGAAAAGGCCAGGCGACAGTGTCAAAGGCTTTCTCAGCATCAAGGCTCATCAACATATTAACTGGTTGATCTTGCTCCTGCGCCATGACTGTGGCAGCAACAGCTGATCTTATTTTCTTGATGCTAGTCCTGCCTTGTGTGAAACCCATTTGAGTTTCGCATAAAATGTCGGGGAGAACAAGTTGGAGTCTATCAGCCAATATTCTTGCCAATAATTTATAGTCTTGGTTGAGTAGCGAAATTGGCCTATAGGATTGGGCCAGAGAAGGGTCTTTATTTGGTTTTGGCAAGAGAACTGTGCGAGACTCCGTGAATCGGTCAATGGGCATTTGGCGTATGAAGGTGTCTTTAAATAAATTAGTTAGAGTGGGGATTATTTGGGGAGCCAGAATTTTATAATATTCCGCAGGGAAGCCGTCTATACCCGGTGTTTTGCCATTGGAGATCAAAGAGATAGCTCGTCTCACTTCCTCCTCCTGTACGTCCGAATTCAGCAAAGATTGTTGAGCTTCAGATAATGAGGGTAAATTTATGGTGTCCAGGAAAGTATTGATATCTGGGAGGGATGCTGGGGCCGCTCTATAAAGATCTTCATAATATTCAGAGAAAATCTGTGCTATATCAGAGAAATTGGTGACGAGAGAGCCGGTGGTAGGGCGCTGCAGAGATAAAATGGGTTTGAATGGATGTTTTTGTTTAATTAGGGTGGCGATTAATTTTCCAGTTCTGTTCCCCAACCTATAAATTTTGTTATCCGTGTGTTTTACCTGCCAATGGGATTCATCGTGGACAAAAGTGTCCAAAAGATGCCTAGCCGTCTGATAAACATTTTGGTTATATGCAGAGGAATCTACTGCATACGTACGCTGAGCGGTCAGTAAAGCCTTGTGTAAGGCGTAAAAGCGTTCCCTTCTCGTTTCTCTCATTACAGCCTTGGAAGTCACCCACAACAAGGGGAAATCATCAGTATGAGAGATGTTGTCGTCCAAGAATTGACTCCAATATGTTTGGAGATGCTGTCTAAAGTCATCAGAATCTGCCATATACGCAGGAAATCTCCAAATTCTAGTTCTCACATTGGATGGGGATAAGGATAATGACATTGTAATTGGAGCATGGTCCGATATGGTGATTGGATGTATACGTGATGAATAATGTGCCTCAAACAGGGGGGAGGATATCAGAAAGTAGTCAATATGAGAGAATGTTTTATGGGCTACAGAATGACATGTGTATTCTCTTGCCCCAGAATCCATCACCCTCCAGGGATCACACACATTAAGGGAGTCAATGAGAAGAGTAAGGGAGGCGGTCGCTACCTGGGATTGAGATGTAGGGGGGGATCTGTCTAGTGTGGGGCATTGTACAAAATTGAAGTCACCTCCAATTATTAAGTGACATTTGGGAAAGCTCGTTATGATTTGGAGAACCTCTGGAAAAAAAGTTTGTTGGTCGTGATTAGTGGCATAAATGTTTACCAGTAAATATGCTATCCTGGCAATTAAGACCTGTAGTATTAGGTATCTGCCCTGAGGGTACGCTATTGAATTCTCCACAGTGTATTGGATGTCCCTTCTGAAAAGTGTCGCGACCCCCTGCGACGAGGAAGAATGTGAGGCGGAAAAGCAATCTGCTAGCCATGGGGCTTTCAACTTGCTTTGCGTGCCTGATCTCCAATGAGTCTCCTGAAGAAAAATAATGTCAGGGGAGAGTCTTTTGAGATGATTAAGCATCTTTTTCCTCTTCAGGGGCGTGCTCAATCCTGCTACATTCCATGAAAGGAATTTTATATGGGGGTGGGTGCTAAAAGTGTCAGGGTGTAGTGTGCTTGGGGTACTCATCCTGTGTCGAGGTGGTAGATTCGGATCAAAGGTAATGAAAGCCAGATGCTGCACCCCACGGTCCCAGCATACCGCGAGTACAGCCCCTTCCCACTGATGCCTTAACAAACGGGAGTCACGCCTCCCACCACCTGAAAAAGGAGAAAATATGTATGCGAGTATAAAGAACACAAAAAAAACATGGAAACAACAAAAATCATAGCGGTGTCTACAAGTAACTGGTGTTTCGCTACGAACATAACTGACTTAAGTTGCGCATTAATTCGACAAGGTAAGCAAAGTAAGCACATGTCCATGAGTGCTTAATGAATTTATGCAGATGGACTCGTCAAAACCAGATAAAAAGTTGGATACCGGATCCAGATTTAAAGCAGTCTATAAACTGGACCATAAAGACTTAGAGCGTAAAAGCTTCCCATAAGGTCGTTTTGGCAGTAGCCAGGCTGTCTAGAAAAATCTGTTTCCAGCGGAGGATTCTACATTATATAGAGATACGATGGATAGAAAGGCGGATGCATCTTTGAAAAAACGTATTCAGCGGCTGCATCCGCTTGCAAAGCATCTATGGCCACTGTTCCAGTAGCTAGAGCTCTCAGAATCTGGCTTAGCCAGCTTTCCAGAGACCTGCAGGAAGGAGTTCCAATATAAGAGATACTCCAGTCTCTGCTAGATATGAAATTAGCTGCAGAATTTTTGGCTGATTTCCCTCTTGATTCTCTTAGATTAAGCTCCAAAGTATTGAGTGTATCTACCACACCTAGGAGGGCCTTATGGCTTAAGGAATGGTCAGATGACATCCCCTCCAAGTCTCATTTCTGCAATTTACCATTTCAGGCAGGAAGCCTGTTTGGACCCCAGCTGGATACAATTTTGGAGTCCCTGAGTGACAATAAAGGGGCATGTTTCCCTCAAACTCCCAAAAAACCCAGGTTCAAGCCCTTTCGGGGGCAATACAGAAGGTCCCCGAAAAATATACATTTTAGAAAGGCAGGATAAACAACAATGTTTTAAGCCCAGGATGGATTCAACATTAACGTCATAAAGGAAAAAGCCCTTTCCTGGGGGTCCCAAAGAATCAAATTTGTGACGCAAATCTTCCGAATCACAGTGTAGCGGCCAGGTTAGCTCGGTTCTCCTGCGCCTGGCTCAAAACGACATCAGACTCCTGGGTTAAGTCCTTGATAAGGAGAGGGTACTCCCTAGAACCAAGGGAGTGAAAGGGTTCAGTTCTTTTGACGGAATCAATAGCGCAGTTGACTGTGCTATTGATTCCGTCAAAAAAACTGAACAGTTTCACAACGGTGACAAACGGAAACCATTAGCAAAGTATCCGTCACCATTGAGATCAATGCTGATGCTTATGGAAGCTAAGGTTTGAGTTTGACTTTCCGCTGAGGGGTTCTTACGACAGAAAGCTCCAACAGAACCCCTCAACGGAGGGCAACGCTGATGTGGACAGGCACTTAGCAAGTGTTTGCTCCTGGCTCAGTGGCCCTAGGACAGGCAAGGCAGGCTATACAGTACAGCAGACTTTGCTGAGCAGAGGGTGTGTCTGTCAGTATTTGGGGAGAAATGGTTCCAGCCTCCTTTCCACAAGAGGAGTTTAGGAACCTTACTCTCCGATCAACTGTAGCCACATCCTCTGCTGAGCCTGTTGCAGTAGAAGCTTTGAGAATGGGGAAAGTGCAGGGTGCACAACACTCAGAGTCCGGCCAAAGCTTCATAGAAAATCATTTGTGAAAATTCTGTGTACACCCATGGGCTTGTGGTAGCTTGCCTCTCAATGCCACCCTGATTGTCCTTGGAGGAAGAAAAGCCATGAAGAATTGGAATTCCTCACCACTGTCGCAGTCTATGTCCGAACAGACAATCGTATATTCCTCTTTTGCGGAATATAGGCGTATTATATATATATATTTTTTTTTATAATAGAAAGCAAAATAAACTAAACCTCAACTAATCCTACACTAAAGTAAGCGTAAGCTAAACTTAAACTAACATACACTAAACGTAAACCTAAATACCTGACATGTTACACCTAACAAAAATAAGCTATAAACTTTACTATAGAAAAATGTAGTCCCGCTTCCAACGTACTATTACGGCACAGTGCGCAAACAGGTTATTAAAATGTTTAAGTCAAACTCCGTAAAACGATCCAATCTCTCAACTGCTTAATTCTTCTTAATTCTTCTTAATTCTTCTTAACTCTGCTTAATACTCTAATTGAAATAGCCGGCATTGTTTGTATGAACTGCTCAATGTTTTGCCAGCAAAATTCACAAAATACGAATACTGCTTCACGTTTTCCACCAATGTAAACACTATTATTCCTAGTGAGGGGTGGTGCAGGACTTCTGTATTGGGTGGAGTTGTGATATAACACATTATATAACACAGTGTATCTTTTTTTTCTTGGAGTGTTCCTTTAACAATTTGTTAGATACATCATTGGATGTAAAGATAGTAAAATACTATAAAAATATTAGCTATAGATATAAGAAGATAAATAGCTTATTAGCTAATAGCCAATACTAATAATATTTCTAGAGAGATGGGGGTGAGGCAGACAAAACGGGGGTTTTACACTGGGCGATTATCGGGCAGACAAGCGTTCATAAAATGCTTGTTGCCGATAATTGTCCTGTGTAAACAAAGCAGCGATCAGCAGATGAACGAGCAAACGCTCGATCATCTGCTGATCGTATCGTTTTAAAAAGTAGATTACATCTCCCTCTGTGCTGACATGATAATAACTTAAGGGGAGGAGCGATCGGAGTAACAACGATGTCTCGTTGATCGGCGCTCGCTGCACCAGCCGATTATCGGCCTGTGTAAAGGGGCCTTTAGTCATCATGGTCATTTAGTGGATGTAATTGTTCTCACTAAAGGGAACACCCTAGTAGAAAGTTTGCTTTAAAGTATGCAACTTGATAATTATTTCTGTCCCCCTCTTCATAATATTTAGAGGTTCTTTAGTGACTGGTGCAGGGCAAATGCGGTGCCTATTTTCAAAAATAGACCAGTTAACTTAACATCAATCGTGGGAAAAATGTTTGAGGGGCTATTGAGGGACTATATAAAGGATTATGTGAGAAAAAATAGTATTATAAGTGACAGCCAGCACGGTTTTACTAAGGACAGAAGTTGTCAAACCAACCTGATTTGTTTTTATGAAGAGGTGAGCAGTTTTTGGACTTTGCAAAGGCATTTGACACTGTCCCTCATAGACATCTAATGGGTAAATTAAGGACTATAGGTTTAGAAAGTATAGTTTGTAATTGGAATGAGAATTGGCTCAAGGACCGTATCCAGAGAGTTGTGGTCAATGATTCCTACTCTGAATGGTCCCCGGTTATAAGTGGTGTACCCCAGGGTTCCATTCTGGGTCCACTATTATTCTACCTATTTATTAACGCCTTCAGGACGCAGCCCTTTTTCAAATTTTCACTTTTGTTTTATTCTCCCCACCTTTCAAAAGCTATAATTTTTCCATCTATATTGCCATACGAGGGCTTGTTTTTTTCCAGGACAAGTTGTAGTTTTTCATGGCACCATTTATTGTACTGCATAATGTAATGGGAAGCTGAAAACAAATTATTTGTGGGGTGAAATGGGCAAAAAACAGCGATTATGTCATATTTTGGGAGGTTTTGTTTTTACGGCGTCCATCAGGCGGTAAAAACTACATATTCACCTTATTCTACAGGTTGATACGATTACGGCGATACCAAATTTATATGTTTTGTTTTATTGTTTTACCACTTTTAAAAAAATAAAACCATTTGCTAAATTAAAAAAAACTTTTGTGTCGCCGTATTCTGAGAGCCATAATTTTTTTATTTTTTCATCAATTTAGTGATGTGAGGGCTTAAGTTTTGCGGGGCGAGCTGTAGTTTTCACTGATACCATTAAATTGAAATGCACGGTCACGATTGATTGTGGCATTTAAGGTGTTAAACGGGCGTAATCAAAGTGAACTTTGATTCCGCTCATTGCAGGGAGGTGTCGGCTGCGTGTAACAGCCGTCACCCGCTGTATATGGAGCGAGCTCAGCCCGTGAGCTCGCTCCATACTTCCCCTTAACTCTCATCACGTACAGTTACGTGATTTTGCGTGGAGGGGTTAATGATATAGAGGATGGGATTAATAGCACTATTTCTGTTTTTGAAGATGACACCAAGCTATGTAATATAGTTCAGACTATGGAAGATGTTCATAAATTGGAAGCTGATTTGGACACACTAAGGGCAGATTCAGACAAACGTGAGCGTTTTGCGCCCGCACAAAACGCATGCGTTTTGCGCACATGGCAGCAGCGTGACAGCTCCGTGTGTCCTGTTCATATGGATGCGCGGCTACGTGCTTTTCGCGCAGCCGCCATCTTTATGACACTCCGTGTGGATGTTTGTAAACAGAAGAGCACGTGGTGCTTTTCTATTTTAAGTCATTCTTTTACTGTTGTTGCGTGAATAACGCGTGTCCCACGGAAGGGCTTCTGTGGGGTGCGCGTGATTTTCACGCACCCATTGACTACAATGGGTGCGTGATGCGCGGAAAAACGCCTAAATATAGAACATGTCGTGAGTTTTACGCAGCGGACTCACGCTGCGCAAAACTCACGGACTGTCTGCACTGCCCCATAGACTTTTATAGGTCCGTGAGACCCGCGTGAATACCACGCGGGCTGCACGGATGAAAATCACGTTCGTGTGAATCCGCCCTAAGTGTTTGGGCATCCACTTAGGAAATTAGGTTTAATGTAGATAAATGTAGATAAATGTAAAGTTATGCATCTGGGTACCAACAACCTACATGCATCATATGTCCTAGGGGGAGCTAAACTGGGGGAGTCACTTGTTGAGAAGGATCTGGGTATACTTGTAGATCATAAACTAAATAACAGCATGCAATGTCAATCAGCTGCTTCAAAGGCCAGCAAGATATTGTTATGTATTAAAAGAGGTATGAACTCGCGGGACAGGGATATAATAATACCACTTTACAAAGCATTAGTGAGGCCTCATCTAGAATATGCAGTTCAGTTCTGGGCTCCAGTTCATAGAAAAGATGCCCTGGAGTTAGAAAAAAACCAAAGAAGAGCAACGAAGCTAATCAGGGGCATGGAGAATCTAAGTTATGAGGAAAGATTAAAAGAATTAAACCTATTTAGCCGTGAAAAAAGACGACTAAGGGGGGACATGATTAACTTATATAAATATATTAATGGCACATACAAAAAATATGGTGAAATCCTGTTCCATGTAAAACCCCCTCAAAAAACAAGGGGGCACTCCCTCCGTCTGGAGAAAAAAAGCTTCAATCTGCAGAGGCGACAAGCCTTCTTAAGGCCTTATTCACACGAACGTGTCCGTTTTGCACGCGCAAAAAATGCTGCATTTTGCAAGTTCAGTGTGGCATCTGTATATGGTGTGTGGCTGCGTGATTTTCGCGCAGCCGGCATCATTATGACACTCTGTTTTTATGTGACGAAACAGTAAAGCAGGAGGGGCTTTTATGTTTCCCTTCACTTCTTTAACAACTGAAGCGCGAATCACGAGCGTCACCCGGAAGTGCTTCTGTGTGCTGTGCGCGATTTGCACGCATCCATTGATTCCAATGGGTGCATGCTGCGCGAAACACGGGCAATTATAGGACATGTCATGAGTTTTACGCAGCGGACACACGCTGCATGAAAATCACTGACAGTCTGAACGTCCCCATAGCCTAACATAGGTCCGTGCGATGCGCATGATTTTCACACGCGTATCACGGACGTAATATACGTTCGTGTGAATAAGGCCTTACTGTGAGAACTGCAGGAGTTGGTCACAGCAGGGATAGTAGATAGCTTTAACTCCTTCCCGCCGCAGCCATTTTTCAGATTTTCATTTTCGTTTTTTCCTTCTCACCTTCCAAAAGCCATAACTTTTTTATTTTTATGTCGATATAGCACTATGAGGGCTTGATTTTTGGGGACGAGTTTTAGTTTTTGTAGCACCATTTATTGTGCCATATAATGTACTAGATATTTACAAAAGGCTGCTACCAGTAGAACAATTCCTCTTATACCAACTGCCAATATTCGATATACAAACAAATAAATAAATAATTTTTATTGTGCTTCTTAGAGCAAAGGACTAACTACACTAATTTATTTAAAAATGAATAGCATCACCTCCGTTTTGAATTTAGATTGACTGTGCACCACGTATGTGTGTACTATGTACAGTGCTGCTCCTGGCTGTAGTCCAGCGAGTCAGACACTCAACATGTGTGGAAGACAACGGAGGTACGTATTTGAATTAAAATGTATGTATTAGAGCCCCCCGACATGTTTCGCTGTGCTATACAGTGTCCTCAGGGGTTCAGGGGCTTAATGAGATCGCGCCGAAAATACCGAGCTATTTTAAGCTGTCCGGATGGAACAGCTGAAGAAATCATGCCAACCAATCATTTAACATCACTATAGCCAAGCCCCCAAGACGGGCTGATTGACATTACGGCCGGCCAATCGGTGACTTAGCACCGAAGGCCAATGGGAGGAGGCATACGCCTCCATCCAGTGCTGTGTAGAGGGGAAAGGCACAGTCCCCCCCCCCCTTGACAGAAGCCAGAGGTAGCCAATTAGAGAACCTAAGTGTAAAAAATAACAATTTATTTTGTGTTGCCAAATTCTGAGAGCCATAACTTTTTTTATTTTTCCGTCAATTAAGTGGTATGAGGGCTTATTTTTTGCGTGATAAGCTGTAGTTTTTAATGATACCCCTTGATTTGGGGTACATGCAACGTTTTAATCACTTTTTATTAAATTTTTTGTGGGAGATGAGACCAAAAAATAGCGATTCTGACGTTGACATATATATATTTTTTTTTACGGCGTACATAATGATATACGGTGGTTTAAATAATGATATATTGTAATAATTCAGACTTTACGGATGTGGCGATACCAATTATGTTTATTTATTTATTTTTTTACTATGCTCTAGGGGGAAAATGGGAAAAGGTGTTTTTTGCACTTTTAATATAGATTATTTTTTTTTACATAAAAAAAACGTTATTTTACACATTTTTACTTTTTTTTATTAGTCCCCCTAGGGGACTTCAACCAGCGATTGTTAGATCGCTTGCACTATATACTGCAATACTAATGTATTGCAGTATATCGTTATTCTGACAGGCTTCTATTAAGCCCTGCCGGAGGCAGTGCTTAATAGGAGCACAAAGATGGCCCCCAGGTAGCCATAGCAACCATCGCCACACCACAATTGCATTGCGGGGGGTGCGATGAGCTGTTAGAGGGGGTCTCCCCCCTCTTTCTAACGATTTAAATGCTGCAGTCGCTATTGACCGCGGCATTTAACGAGTTAAACGAGCGGGATCACTCGTTACTCTGATGTGTCGGCTGTAACATACAGCCGACACCCGCATCGTATGGAACGGGTTCACTCCGTGAGCCCGTTCCATACTTCCCCTACCCGACTATTACGTATGGATACGTCAAATTTCGGGAAGGGGTTAAAAAAGGCTTAGATTATTTCCTAGAACTAAAAAATATCAGCTCCTATGTCAATGTGTTGACATTTTTCTCTTCCCTTTTCCATCCCTTGGTTGAACTTGATCGACATGTGTCTTTTTTCAACTGTACTAACTATGTACTATGTAACTATGTAACAAAGACCATACACACAACAACAACAACAAAAATACCTTACAATAGCATAATCAAAAATAGTCTATAGAAAAAAAGGAAAAGACCCCCAACAAGATTTCCAAATATTTAAATTTCTTGCCTCTTTTTCAGATATGAAATTTTTACTAACAAGTAGCAGTAATTACTAAATTTACATATATATTTACCTTAAATATACACATTCCGCCTTCGGCATTACGATACTAATAAAATTTTTGCATATACATTTTCGTACGTAAAAATAATTTGACGAATATGCTTAGATCCACCTAGCACTTTTACCACACCAAATATACATATCCATTGTAAATTTTTTATATTTAATCTATGTACTATATGGGTATTTGATTACATTTTAGAAGCCAAAGCAAAAATTTCAAATTATTAAATTTTTCGTTATATAGCCTGTGTTAATAAGATCGTTTTACTATTTTTACTGTTCGGTTGCGGTTCTCTAGTTTTTTCCATAGATCATATACAAAGAATAGTGATATTATAATTAATTGTTACAGGTATGAACCTGATACGTTAAAACATAGAATTACTGTAAAGGATCTGCCAGGCACAGCTTCGGGGTCAACGCCCATAGATAATCAGTCTGCACCTGCTTCTATGTCTGTGAGACTGACTCCATCTTCCACCACTCAGGGTGGCAGGCTTAGGAGTGGGACAGCCTATCACAGCCTGGCCAGACGGAGCTAGCTCTCGCCCTCTGTCTATTTATACCTGCCTTTCCTGTTCCTCCAGGCTTGTGATTCTTCTCTGTTTGTTTCCTGGCCCTGCTGCAGCTTCTTGAACTACTTGACCTTGGCTTGCTGACTACTCTCCTGCTCTGCGTTTGGTACCTCGTGCTCTCCTGGTTTGACTGGTGCAGACTGATTATCTATGGGCGTTGACCCCGAAGCTGTGCCTGGCAGATCCTTTACAATTACAACTAATTTTAATATTACAAGCCTTTTATACAGATGCATAATATATTATTACATATTTCTGTAATCCGTTATAAGTTTGATACCATCATCTAAATTACTATTTCGTTTTATAGTAACTGAATCAGAATGTTTCTGTTTGTTTAAGATTCAATACTATTTGGTTTGGAGGCATCATAAATTTAAATGAAGTCTAGGGATTTTTAAAAATCATTAGTTTATTTCTGTCTCCTGTTCTCAAGCAAGTGTTTTGCTAAATTACACACTCTTGTATTGATTCACAGACTGAGGTAATTTAGTCTTCCCTTTAGACAACTTCTTAAAAGGTGATGACTGTGACAAATAAGCAGTTACCTGATCAGTTAAAATAAAGGAGCAAACTACTTGATACAGAGCCCAAAAGAAGTCAAGAGTGTTTCAAATAGAATGAACTGGAATATACAAATACAGTTATTTAAAAATATGCTTTATCTTTGATATTATGATATCTTAAAGGGGTTTTCCGATCAGAGACATTTATGACATATCCTGTGGATATGTCATAAATGTTAGATAGATGCGGGTCCCACCTCTGGGACCAGCACCTATCTCTAGAACGCAGTCCCCTAAAGCCCGTTTTAGTTTTTTGTGCTCACGCTGCCTCCCGGCCACTTACTGATCACATGGACGGGAGTTACGGAAACAGCGTAACTTGCTGAGCTACTCTGTTTCCATAACTCCCATAGTACTGAATAGTAGTTACAGAAAAAGCGTAGCTCGCATGCTACGTTGCTTCCGTAACTGGCATTCACTACTATGGGAGTTACGGAAACACCGTAGCTCAGCGAGTTACACTGTTTCCGTAACTCCCGACCACGTCCTGACCATGTAATCAAGAAGTGGCCGTGAGTCAGCGTGAGCACAAAAAGTTAGAACGGGGTTTAGGGGACCCTGTTCTAGTGATAGGTGTGGGTCCCAGAGGAGGGACCCGCATCTATCCGACACTTATGACATATCCTGTGGATATGTCATAAATGTCCCTCATGGGAAAACCCCTTTAACCCGTTAGTGACCGCCCATTAGTGTTCTTACGGTGGCCACTAACGGGCTTTATTCCAATGCAGTAGCCTTTTTACAGTGCTGCATCAGAATAAAAAATCACCGCCAGGAGCTGATAAATCTCCCTGTTCTCAGCTACCGGAGGTAGCTGAGGCCTGGGAGCAGACCTGCACGAACAGACGAGATCTGAGTGGTTTTGGAGGGAGGGAGGGGCTCCCTCTCTCACCCCACCGGCACCCTGCTATACGATCGAAGGGTGCCGATGCCTTCTATGGCAGCCACGGGTCTAATAAAGGCCCCCAGGTCTCCCTCTAGTTAATGCCTGCTAGGCCATATCCTGTGGATATTTCATAAATGTCCCTGATGGGAAATCCTCTTTAAGGTCTAAAATAGGCTGGTCACTAAGGGGTTAATTGTCAAAGAGACGTTTCATTTAAATCTCACTGACAAAAATCTGAATTAACATAGTTTCCCTGTATTTCAGTTAGTGACATATGCCATACTAGATACATAGATTATAAGATCCACAAACCCCCTAGTTTTGCAATTAATGAAGGATTTGTTCTCATATATCTTACCCGTGGTATTACTAGAAAAAAAAATTGGCACAATATGGACTCACATGCCCTACATGACCCACATTTGAACGTTCCCTTTTCTCCATGTGTCAGCCAAGATGTATGTATGGGTGGTTGCAGATGGCTGTGTACCACCCTATCTATAATGTTCCTTCGCCTCCTATACGTCACAGAAGGTCTATCTCCAACCAAACTCCCAACATCAGGGTCAGTCTTTAGAATCCCACAGTAAGCCTGTAGGTTACTCATGATCTCCTCATTAGCTGAATCATAAGTCCCAATGATCCGTATTTGGTCATCAATAGTACGCTTTTTTGGGTTAAACAATTCAGTTCTATCACAGCCATTATGTCCGGCGTTCGTCCGGCTCGTGTGCGACCAGCTGACTAGTGTCGTGCATGAGCCGGGTGAATGTTGAGCACGCAATAGGTGCTCACCGGCCATTAGGTGTTTAAATACAATAACGAATGTGACCCCTGATAATGCACTCTGTAAACTGGGGGTGCAGAAACACGTAGGGATGCAACTTTTGGCATAAGTGACTAGGGTATTATATCATAATAATTAACAGGGTGGGAGTGACTTGTTGGCACTTTAGGTGCACATGGATGTGTGATACCTGCTCTGTACCCCTCTTGCTGGTGATCTTGTTTACGCGTGTTTAGTATTTTGGCTATCTAGCCTTCATTTTAGTGTTTTGACTTACCTCAATAAAATGCAACTTTTATTCGTTCATACAGGCAGTGATATTATTAGAATTTATAATGAACAAAAACCATATATATATTGATGCAATAGTCAGTTGCATAGTGGAATATCAAGTTCAGATTGAGTATGGATTTAGGGTCTGACACCATAAAAACAACAAATAAATGTTTGGCTATAAAAAAAGAAAAGTCTATAAAAAATAAGAAAAGTACACTGCCAAATAGGGATGCAACTGTATACTTTTGTTGACTAATCTAATAAATAGATCTACCAAAAAAGGATACAGTTGCAAACAGTGAACATCCATTTGACGGATCTATTTTTTTTTTAAAGGAGAAGTGAATATTTTTTACCTTTTTTTTCCCCAGGCAGTTGCAAATGTATACTGTACAAATGTATCCAGGCGCATACCCTTATGTTATACTCATTTAAAGTCCATAACACTGGTTTGGTGGTTTAAACTCCTCGATATACACTACCGTTCAAAAGTTTAGGGTCACTTAGAAATTTCCTTATTTTTGAAAGAAAAGCACAGTTTTTTTCAATGAAGATAACATTAAATTAATCAGAAATACACTCTATACATTGTTAATGTGCTAAATGACTATTCTAGCTGCAAACGTCTGGTTTTTAATGCAATATCTACATGGGTGTATAGAGGCCCATTTCCAGCAACCATCACTCCAGTGTTCTAATGGTACATTGTGTTTGCTAACTGTGTTAGAAGGCTAATGGATGATTAGAAAACACTTGAAAACCCTTGTGCAATTATGTTAGCACCGCTGTAAACAGTTTTGCTGTTTAGAGGATCTATAAAACTGACCTTCCTTTGAGCTAGTTGAGAATCTGGAGCATTAAATTTGTGGGTTCGATTAAACTCTCCAAATGGCTAGAAAAAGAGAACTTTCATGTGAAACTCGACAGTCTATTCTTGTTCTTAGAAATTAAGGCTATTCCATGCGAGAAATTGCCAAGAAACTGAAGATTTCCTACAACGGTGTGTACTACTCCCTTCAGAGGACAGCATAAACAGGCTCTAACCAGAGTAGAAAGAGAAGTGGGAGGCCCCGCTGCACAACTGAGCAACAAGACAAGTACATTAGAGTCTCTAGTTTGAGAAATAGACGCCTCACAGGTCCTCAACTGGCAGCTTCATTAAATAGTACCCTCAAAACGCCAGTGTCAACGTCTACAGTGAAGAGGCGACTCCGAGATGCTGGCCTTCAGGGCAGAGTGGCAAAGAAAAAGCCATATCTGAGACTGGCTAATAAAAGGAAAAGATTAATATGGGCAAGAGCACACAGACATTGGACAGAGAAAGATTGGAAAAAAGTGTTATGGACAGACAAATCGAAATTTGAGGTGTTTGGATCACACAGAAGAACATTTGTGAGACGCAGAACAACTGAAAAGATGCTGGAAGAGTGCCTGACGCCATCTGTCAAGCATCTGTCTGGGGTTGCTTTGGTGCTGGTAAAGTGGGAGATTTGTACAATGTAAAAGGGATTTTGAATAAGGAAGGCTATCACTCCATTTTGCAACGCCATGCCATACCCTGTGGACAGCGCTTGATTGGAGCCAATTTCATCCTACAACAGGACAATGACCCAAAGCACACCTCCAAATTATGCAAGAACTATTTAGGGAAGAAGCAGGCAGCTGGTATTCTATCTGTAATGGAGTGGCCAGCGCAGTCACCAGATCTCAACCCCAAGGAGCTGTTGTGGGAGCAGCTTGACCGTATGGTACGCAAGAAGTGCACATCAAGCCAATCCAACTTGTGGGAGGGGCTTCTGGAAGCATGGGGTGAAATTTCTCCTGATTACCTCAGCAAATTAACAGCTAGAATGCCAAAGGTCTGCAATGCTGTAATTGCTGCAAATGGCGCATTCTTTGACGAAAGCAAAGTTTATAGGAGAAAATTATTATTTCAAATAAAAATCATTATTTCTAACCTTGTCAATGTCTTGACTATATTTTCTAGTCATTTTGCAACTCATTTGATAAATATAAGTGTGAGTTTTCATGGAAAACACAAAATTGTCTGGGTGACCCCAAACTTTTGAACGGTAGTGTATATTAGACCAAAAACTTATCAATTAGGAGCCTGAAGACCAGAAGGATTAACATATATAAAACATATTTTTTATTTAGTTAAATATCTTTTAAACAAAAGCATGAAGACTACATACGTGTAAATATAAATATAGACAGAATATATCAAAAAGGCTATAGTGTCAACAATGAAACAGAGTACATCACTATGTTAGATAAGCAGAGGTAAGTATACCCTGGATATTATCTATAGCATACAAAACCTTGGTTGATGCGCAGGTAAAAATATTCTGCAAAAATAAGCCGATATAATAGAAATGGAAAGTCAAGGCATTGGTCTGTACTGAACATCCAGTCAGGATTGAGTATGCAAGGGTAATGTAAAAGAAATGGACATTTCAAAGCACATGCAAATGGTAAGTACTCAATGGACTAAAAAGAATATTATATATCAGATGAGTGATTTGACATCATACACAGGAAGTGGTACATAAAATGGTAACTTTTAGCTGCACACATGGTCAGTTGCAATATAACTTGATCAATAAGTTTCAAAATATTTTTTTCGAGTGTACTGCACGTCGACGCGCATTTCTCTAGGTATTCCTCAGGAGGCGTGATTAGAAAGATACAAAGGGAGATGGATATAGGAACTCTCAGACAATAGAAAGAGACTATAAAAGACGGCAGGTGACAGATATTAGTACTAATTGCATTAATGGAAGAAAAAGAAGAATGACCTAGTGTGCAATCTCCACCCAGGCTGCCAATGCGTGTGATGGATCCCGAACCCGGCCAAGTGACCCAGATGGAAGAAAAATAACCACCAGGTCCCGTGATCGAGAAGCAAGCACACGCATCGCAGCAGCCCCCATATTTTTATGAATAAATGTATTTCAACGTGTGGTAGTAATATAATGCCACACTCTCTATCAATGTGAAAAAAATAATAAATGTATGGCAACTGTATACTTTTGTTGACTAATCTAACAAATATATATATTAAAAAAAAGGGATACAGTTGCAAACAGTTTACATCCATTTGATGGATCTGGTTTTTTTAAAGGAGAAGTGAATATTTTTTACCTTTTTTTTCCCCCTAGACAGTTGCAAATGTATACTGTACAAATGTATCCAGGCGCATACACTTATGTGTGGATACGTCTGCCATTGTTTTCCATAAGAAAAAAACGTGACGTGATGAAGGGACTGACTGCCTGGCTCAGTTCATTAGATAAGTCAGCCTCTTCTCTGTCACAGCTAGTACACAGTAGCTTTAGGTCAAGTTTGCAACTGTTCCTATTCCTCCTGCTTTCCTTATCGGTTATCTCCCGTAAACATTTTTAATTGATACAAATAAACGTGAAAGTTTTATTATACTCGTGGGTAGTATATGACACACTTTTTCTTATAGATGACACATTATATGCAGTTTCCATTAATGGGATATGGAGGGGGACGCTGAATGGTTGTAAATAATGTGCCCAGCCCAAATGTTAATTTGTTTTCATGTGAGATTGATTTTGGTGATATGATTTACCTTGGTTGCCCACCGGCAAGTGTTTACTGTTCAGTGCTACAGGCAACACTGTTGGTCATTGAACTGGTCTTCATAAAATGTTGATGATTTTATGAAACAAAAAAACCCAGAATGATGCATGTCAGATTTGACACCAACTGATTTTGTGACGGCTCATGTAGTATGAGGCATTATGCTGCAGGATATGCAAAATGGATTACACTGCCCATTTTTAGCAGGAGACAATAGTGACAACAGTCTGAGTCTTTTCCTGTCACTGCTGGTGATTTATGTGGAGTTTGCTATTTTTCTATAACTCTTTTTAACGTAAATGCTTGAAGAAACTGCTGTTTTAGCTTTTTTACGCTCTTTTCTTTCTAGTCTTATCATCAAGCAAAGAACATTCTTTGGTTGTCACTTCTATCACATCTTCTAGTACTAGGTTGGTTCTGTAAACAATCATGACTCTCACATTGAGATAATTCAATGCTTTCAATAGGCTACTGCTGCTTTATTTTTTTGCTCGGCTAATGACTGTTCCATGTGCTACACTTATTGCATATCTGGGTGAAAGGAAGTGTTCTCTTTTACCATTTTAAACTCAAATTGCTTCATAGCAAAGTTGTCCAGTCAGATTATTTGTTTAAATATCTCATGTGCAAAGAAAAAGACGTTAAACATGTTAAAACCATTATCTTTTATAGGATAGAATAATTTTTCATGAATGTGTGTGTGTCAATATTCGGTACAGAAAGAATTTTTATCTTTATATAATACACATCAATTGACTTGTATGTAAATGATATTTTGATTAGTGAATGTTAACTAAGCAGATTTTGCTCTGGTTATCACTGTCCCAGCAGTGCTGGGTCTGGCACTTGGGCTGTAACAGACATGGGGCTTTGTGGCTGGCACATGGAAAAAGTGCCCACTGGCTAGCATTTGTGGTGGTTAGCTCTTTGGGAGTATGGGGGACTGTAGCGGGTGTATTGTGGCTGACACATGGGCACTAAAGTGGCTGGCATTTAGGAGCCCTCACTTTCACTTGGTGAACATTCTGCTTGGCTTAACGCATTGTGACTGGAAGTGGGTGTAATTGTTGCTAGCTTAAGGGGATACAGACTATGGCTGGTATTAAGGGATACGCATTGTGGCTGGTACTGGACACACATACTGTGGCTGCCATAGGGACACACACACACACGCACACACACACGCACGCTCGCACGCACGCACACACACACACACACACACACACACACACACACACACACATACACATACACGCAGTGACTGCCATAGAGCACACTGTGGCTGCCACAGAGGACAAACTGTGTATCTTGCACATACTTTGGATGGAGCAGTGGACATACACTGTGCCTGGCACAGGAGGCGTACGCTGTGATTGGTAAAAGGTGCACACACTGTGACTAACACAGGGTAAACACATTGTAACTGGTATGAGGGACAGACAGTGTGGCTGGCATGGATGAACACACTGTGGCTGTATAGGGAAAAGAAGGGAGGTACACATAAAGTCACACCATGGTTTTCATAGTGGGGGAGAGGCACTATGGCTTTCTCTGTATCAGGGTGTACTCAGTTGTTGGCAGCTGTATGAGTTGGCACAGTAATACACACCTCAGGTGCTGCAGAACCTTGTTTTGAAGAAGTAATGGATCATGTTATTTAATCAATTATTAATATGAAGATCCCACTTCTTATTCAAAAAAAGGTTCCGCACCATCTGAAGTGTGTATTTTGAGGAATAATGAACTCAATACTATAAGTTATTAAGAATATTAGATGTCACCTATATAAAAAGCATTGTGCCTGTGGTCTTGTGCTTTTTATATAGACCAAAAACTCCTTGGTGACTTCAATACTATATAAAAGGTTAAAACTTCTTATACTGAAAATGTACTCATTTACTCATGATGTAATGTGCTGTATGTTTTTGGTTCCAAATTTAAAAATTTAATAAAATATGTGTTAAAAAGTAGGAAAGAAAATCCAAGCCATATTGCCACTGGCAGAATTTCAATACAACTTTTGCATGTGCCTTTCATTATTTAGAATCAATATCTAGAAACAAATTCATATTTTAAATCTGTATCAATAATTTAATAAGAGGCATTTCCAACTGGGAATCTTTATACACACAATCTCATCTTAACTATTTCAGTTATGAAAGTTAAAACAAAAATGGGATAACAAATATGTAAAAATATAACACAATGCTATTTATTTGAAACTAAATGCATCACTATGATTTATGTGATTATTCTACATCTGGCAGGTATGCTCAGACCCACAGATAAAAGGAAGGCAGCTATAAATTGAGATTTTTCTTTTGTCTAAATTTCAACAGTATTGTTAAACTTATTTTTCAATTCATGAATTACTTGAAGGGATATTCTGGTTTTAACACATAAATGTTATTTTTATGTACAACGAAAGTTATAAAAATTTTCCAGTATACTTTCTGAATCTATTTCTCATGGTCTTCAAGAACTCTGCTTACTGTCATTCAATAGGAACCTTTGTTGTTTACTCCTAGTGGATAAAATGTGTCCTGGCCATGTGATGGACACACAGATTAACAGCTCGTTACAAGACATAGCTCTGGTAACTGTACGGTAATCAGCATTACTGCATAACTGATAGCATCAGCAATAGTGCCTGTATAGGGTGAACAAATCATCACTGTGCATCCGGGCCGTATGCATAAAAGCAAAAACTTAGTGCTAAACATAGAAACTGATCTGATGCCAGCTTTCATTTTCCCAGAGAATGTTTAAAAATAAAATAAATTATGTGGTTGCTTGCTGTAGTCAAAACTGATATATATATTTTTTCTACTGTATAAACCCAATTGATCAAAAAGCTCTGCGATTGATTCTCATATAAGTTAATTTAATTTATTGTCCATTGGTGAACAAACAATAATCCACATCCCAGCGAGCATCAATGTAAACCAGTATCATAGTATAGGATAGCAACGTTTCAGAATCATAAGGACACTTCATCAGGCTAAAAAGGTATTGGAAATATCAGATTAAAATTATAATTATTCTTCAAAAAGAGAAAAAAAAACATGATACAAAAATACAAAATTTGAATTTTAACCCCTTAAGGACACAGCCTGTTTTGGCCTTCAGGACACAGACAATTTTTTTCAAATCTGACATGTTTCAATTTATGTGGTAATAACTTCGGAATGCTTTTACCTATCCAAGCGATTCTGAGATTGTTTTCTCGTGACACATTGGACTTTATGTTACTGGCAAAATTTGCTCGATACATTCAGTATTTAATTGTGAAAAACACCAAAATTTAGTGAAAAATTGCAAAAATGTGCATTTTTCTAAATTTAAATGTGAGACAGATAGTAATACCACACAAATAGTTGCTAATTAACATCCCCCATATGTCTACATTAGATTGCCATTGTTTTTTGAACATCCTTTTAATTTTCTAGGACGTTACACGGCTTAGAACTTTAGCAGCAATTTCTCCCATTTTCAAGAAGATTTCAATAGTCTATTTATACAGGGGCCAGTTCAGTTGTGAAGCGGATTTTAGGGCCTTATATATTAGAAACCCCCGATAAGTCACCCCTCAAAGTATTCAAAACAGCATTTAGAAAGTTTCTTCACCCTTTAGACGTTTCACAGGAATTAAGGCAAAGTAGAGGTGACATTTTCAAATTTTTTTTTTTTTGCAGAAATTCATTTTTCATCTATTTTTTTTGTAACACAGAAAGTTTTACCAGAGAAATGCAACTCAATAACTATTGCCCAGATTCTGCAGTTTTTAGAAATACCCCACGTGTGGTCCTAGTGCACATATGGACTGAAGCACAGGCCTCAGAAGCAAAGGAGCACCTAGTGGATTTTGGGGCCTCCTTCTTATTAGAAAATATTTTAGGCACCATGTCAGGTTTGAAAGGCTCTTGCAGTGCCAAAACAGTGGAAATCCCCCAATTTTGGAAACTACACCCCTTGAGTAAATTATCTAGGGGTATAGTGAGCATTTTGACCCCGCAGATTTTTTACAGAAATTATTGGAAGTAAGCCGTGAAAATGAAACTCTACATTCTTTCAAAACAAATGTAGGTTTAGCAAATTTTTTCTAATTTCCACAAGAACTAAAGGAGAAAAAGCACCACTACATTTGTAAAGCAATTTCTCCCGAGTAAAACAATACCCCACATGTGGTCATAAACGGCTGTTTCGACACAGGGCAGGGCTTAGAAGTGAAAGAGCGCTATTTGGCTTTTAGAGCTCAAATTTAGCAGGAATGGTTTGTGGAGATCACGTCACATTTGCAAAGCCCCTGAGGGACCAAAACAGTGAAAACGCAAAAAAAGTGACTGCATTTAGGAAACTACACCCCTTGAAGAATCCATCTAGGGGTGTAGTGAGCATTTTGACCCCACAGGGGTTTCATAGATATTATTAGAATTGGGCAGTGAAGATTAAAAAAAAAATAATAATTTTTTTCCAAAAAGACGTAGCTTTAGCTAAAAAATTTTCATTTTCTCAACAAATAAAGGAATAAAAGAACCTCAACATTTGTAAAGCAACTTCTCTGGGGTACGGAAATACCCCATTTGTGGTCATAAACTGCTGTTTGGGCACACGGCAAGAATCAGAAGGGAAGGAGCGCCATTTGGCTTTTAGAGCACAGATTTTGCTGGATTGGTTTCTTGACACCATGTCACTTTTGCAAAGCTGCTTAGGTAGCAGTACAGTGGAAACTCCCCAAAAGTGACTCGATTCACGAAACTACACCCCTTGAGGAATTCATCTAGGGGTGTAGTGATCATTTTGACCCCACAGGTGTTTCATAGATTTTATTAGAATTGGGCAGTGAAAATAAAAAAAAATCCTTTTTCTTCAATAAGACGTAGTTTTAGCTGAACATTTTTCATTTTCTCAACAAATAAATGCAAAAAAGCACCCCAACACTTGTAAATCAACTTCTCCTGTGTACGGCCATACCCCATATGTGGTAATAAACTGCTGTTTGGGCACAGAGTAGAGCTCAGAAGGGAAGGAGCGCCATTTGCTTTTGGAGTACAAATATTGCTGGATTGGTTTCTGGGCGCTATTTCGCATTTGCAAAGTGCCTGTGGGCACCCCCCAGAAGTGACCCCATTTTGGAAACTACACCCCTCAAGGTATTCACCTAGGGGTGTAGTGAGCATATTAACCCTGCAGGTGATTGGCAGAAATTGGTGTGCACTTGATGTTGCAGAGTGAAAATGGGACTTTTTTCCGTAGATATGCCAATATGTGGTGCTAAACTTGAGCCACCATAACAAGACCGCTCTCTTATTATTATGCTGTTTTTCCCGGTTTTAGAAACACCCTACGTGTGGCCCTAATCTTTTGCCTGGACATTATACCAGGCTCAGGAGTGAAACAGTACCATGTCAAATTAAGGCCTAATTTGGCAATTTACAAAGTATTGGATCACAATTGCAGAGGCTCTGATGTGAAATAATAAAAGAAACTGCTGAGAAGTGACCCCGTTTTGGAAACTGCACCCCTCAAGGCATTTATTAAGGGGTGTAGTGAACATTTTCACGCCATAGGCCTTTTCAATGAATGATTGCGCTGCAGAAGGTGAAAGTAAAAATTGACATTTTTCATTAGATATGCCATTTCGGTGGCAAATATGTCGTGCCCAGCTTATGCCACTGGAGACACACACCACAAAAATTGTTAAAAGGATTCTCCCAGGTATGGCGATGCCATATATGTGGAAATAAACTGCTGTTTGGGCACACTGTAGGGTTCAGAATGGAGGTAGCCATTTGGCTTTTGAAGCGTGGATTTTGCTTGGTAGTAGTTTTGTTTGGAGTCTTACTGATGTTTCCGTTTATAATGTGGGGGTACATGTAAGCCGGGCAGAGTATATAAGCGGCATAATCAGGTGGTATAATAATGGGGTAAAAAAAAACAATAAAATAATCCATAGATGTGTGTTACGCTGTGAAGCAATCCTTTCTGCTCAGGCCGGTGTCTCACTAATAAATGGTCCTTACTTATTCCCCTTTTGGTCCACACTCGGCATCTTTTCAGTTTGGGGAATTTTGCTGGGAAAGTGTTGTCCTGGTATAATACGGGCACCCTCGCTTCCAGCAGATATGTTTGGGCCCTCCCCTTCCTGGTTCCCTAATTTTAGGGGCCTTGATAATTCGCCACTTGAAGAAATGTTCCTCCCGGGTTGGCACAACTGCATATTTTTTCTTTCCTGACTTATTGGAGCCAAAACTAATTTTATTTTTTCATACACGTAGTGGTATGAGGGCTGTTTTTTGTAGGACGAGCTGTAGTTATCGTTGGTACCATTTTGGGGTACGTGCAACTTTTTGATAACTTGTTATCCTTTTTTTTTTGGGAGGCAAGGTGACCAAAAAACAGCAGTTCTGGCATATTTTTTTAGTTCTTTTTATACAGCGTTCACCACGCATAATAAATTACATGTTAACTTTATTCTTCGGGTCAGTACGATTCCGGCGATCCCTAATTTATAGCACTTTTTTATGTTTTACAACTTTTTGCACAATAAAGTAACTTTTGTAAAGAGAATGTATTTTTTCTGTCGCCATGTTGTGAGAGCCATAGCTTTTTAATTTTTTTGTCGACGGAGCTGTATGAGGGCTTGTTTTTTGCGAGACGAGTAATAGTTTTTATAGTTACCATTTTTGGGTACATGCGACTTTTTGATCACTTCTTATTTCAATTTTTGGAAGACAAAGTGACCAAAAAATAGCAATCATGTCAGTATTTTTTAGTTTTTTTTTTTACGGCATTGACTGTGCAGAATAAATATTTTTATAGTTCAGGTCGTTACGGATGTGGCGATACCAAATATATATGGTTTATTTTTTTCAATAATAAATGACTTGACAAGGGAAAAAGGGCGATTGTGTTTTATGTTATTACTTGAAACTTTTATTGTATTTTTTACAACTTGTGTTTTTACTTTTTTTACACTTTTATTTACCTTTTTCTTTAGTCCCACTAGGGGACTTGAAGGTCCAACTGTTTGTCTGATGTTGTAATACATTGCACTATCTATGTAGTGCAATGTATTAGAACTGTCAGTTGTTCACTGACAGCAAGCCGTTCAGGCTCCGCCTCCGGACGGGGCCTAATCAGCTTCTGTAATGGCAGATAGGAAGCCATTGTTAGGCCTCCTGTTGCCATAGTAGCAGTCGCCAGCCTTGCCATCGCATGTCAGGCTGCCGATTTGATACAAACCACTTGATGCAGCGATCGCATTGGATCGCTGTATTGAAGGGGTTAATGGCAGGAACCGGAGCTCGCTCCGGTTTATGCCTTTTCAGTGGGATGTCCGCAGTAACATACAGCGGACACCCACTGCTAATGATGCCGGCTCAGCTTCTGAGCCGAAAGCTGAGCCGGCGCCATCTTGCCGATGGTACCGGAAGCCTTTTGTGCCCCGCCGACGAGCGGGGCATAGGAAAATTTAGTTGCTGGCAGACCGGAAGGTAAGTATTAGGCCCTCGATCGCCTTTGCAGCCACCGGCAACCTAGCGATCACGTTGCTGGGGTGCCGGAGGCTATAAACTCCTCACATGCTGCGATTTCTATTGAACGCAGCATGTGAGGGTTTAATCGGCTGGATCTGAGGCTAGCTCCGGTCCTGCCCGATACCTTAGGGGGCCAGCTGTAACATACAGCTATCATCCGGCGGTGATGTTGCTGGCTCAGCTCCTGAGCCAGCTCCATCTCCTTCATGTACGGTTACGTGGAATTGCGTTAAAACACCAGTTCCCATCACGTAACTGTACGTGAAATTGCGGGAATGGGTTAAAATAGTTCCCCACTGCTTAGCCTAGAGTCAATGAGGCTTAGCCTTGCAGCAGGGGTGCTGTTCAGCTGTTCCACGTGCAGGTGCAGTGTTGTGGTGGCTCTGGTCGCTGTGCTATCCTGCACTTGATAGCATAGAAACCCAATCTAATGACAATTCTGAAAAATTAAGTTTAGCAGTATAAAATATTGGATGTGTGCATTTATAATTTATAATTATATTTGAATATAATTATATGATACAATTAAAAAATATATAACACATAAATGTATCATATAAATATACAGCTACCATAAATTTCAAATAAAAAAAAACAAAACAGTTCTTGTTCTGGAGGAGTCAAAGTGACCATATATTACTTGGTTACCCATTCCTTTGAATGGTCGCTTCCCTGCAGTATCAGCTGTTCATTGGGGGTTTCAAGTGCCACGACAGTTACAATCAACAAATAGCCTGTGGGTCTGTATTAAAAAAATGGGTTATCTACAATCTGTATATTTAAGTCAGCAGTTTTCTGACACTGCAGTTCCACAGTCCAGGCTGCCATGCTGACAACTGTATCCAACTAATGTGAAAAAGAACTAAAATAAATATATACGTATCGCTGAATGTAAGGTCCATGTTCCAAAATTTAAAAATAAATACCTCTCTTCTTCCTATAGAAAAAAGTTAAATAATATACAAAAAAATATGTAAAAAAAACAACAAACCTTTATTAGCTTGTCATCTCTTATATAGGCATTGTGAAAGTGATTAAAATAATGTTTAAATTAATCCATTTTGTACAACAGCCATATTGTCTGGAGTCCCGCTATTCTCACATTGCCTCTGATTGGTTAACCTCAAGCCTACACCCCTTTTGAATGATATTATTGTAATTGAGGTTGGCAATAAACCTCAGAGGAGTATTTTGAGCATACCAGCAGCGTCTGTGTGTTAATCCTCTCTCGATATATCGATAAAACATGATTTGAAACTGGATAAATCACTGGAGGGCGGGTATCGTTTGACATACCCATTACAGATTTCAGTCTAATATATTTTAGCTCAGTTGTTGCATCAGCAGTTTTGGTGCCGAAATCACGGGAGATTGCTCGTTCACATCTCCTGAACGCAGTAATTTATCCAGAAGTATGAGGTATGTTGAAAGCTTTTTGTGTGATGAATGATTGCAGATAAGTACGTAATCTTGAGTTGTTTTTGCAGATGTGTGAATCTTGAGGTTCATGGTATGAGAGAATTTTTGCCGGCATTGAAGATTGAAACTGTTAAGATTGTATGAAACAGAAGCTATGAGGTGTGAGTGTGTGACCCCCCACCCTTTGGAATGTGATGACGTAGTGAAGAAAAAAAGAGGAACTTTTAAAGTGTCAGTGAAAAAACTTGTGCAGAAGTAGTGTGAATCCATTGCATACATCTGTCTGTGTGTAAGCTGAGAAAGCTGAATGCTGTGTAGTGAACCTGCAATGAACTTGGATTTGTGCATTGTTATAGGTCTGTTGGAAATGTAATTTATTATTTGGCTGTTGTGTAGTAACTGTTAAGGATCAAATGAAATGTTATCTATCCCATTGCCCGTTTGTTCTGAAAGAGCTGAGTGTCGGGGACGCCCGACTCAGTGAGAGTCACAGACTACTGACTCAGTGGTGCTACATGTGTCCGTAGGTGACACAGTGTCCGTAGGGGACAGAACAATTTGTTGGATATTCGTAGGTAATATCCTGTAGTACTTTTAGTACCACAAGGACTTCTGCGGTTAAGTCCTGATAATAAGGAACTCAGGGGGCAGAGCGGGAGCCAGTGGCATACAGCGAAAAAATAAATAAATTATGATAAACAGGGGAAGAAAGTTGCTATAACAACTAAAAAGGGGTCCTGTAATAATCAGGTCCTTTGTCGGGATTGTAATGGTCAAATTAATATATATGAAATTGTATGTGACAAGTGTGATAAGTTTGTATGTACCATTACACAATGCAACAGGGGAAACTTTGGATGACGTATTGAGTAATAATTGATACGCTTCTAGCACACACTGCCAGCTTGTAATATTATATGTAAGGGTCCTTAAAAACCATCAGTTGTATGCATTGTCAGACTGACATAAGGTAGGAATCAGTACAGACTGATTTCTAGCACGCATTTGATAATCCGACATATAGAGTGTCGTGGTAGTATAACTACCTACACAAATTACAGTGAAGAACATTGGTGCACACCCAAGGCCCTTAAATAAATCATCACCAACATATGTAGCAAATCCCAAGACTACAACCTACAGAATGAATGGTTGAGTGGGGAGGATGAGATATATGTGATCAAATGAGTTGATTATTCAAAAATGTAGGCTGTGTGGATGTTAATAAATGGCTGTTTGTGAATAGACAGAGACAGAGTAAATGAATACGGAATGCTGCGTGTAAGGAATTGATGATGATGATGATGACTAATGTAGATTTTGACGTGGAGGGGGGCTGTGCGATGTAACGTGTGACGTCTGATGTGGTCACAATATTGCATTAATTTTTAGATCTATATTTCATGTTCTTGTTTATAACAGAAGTACTGTGTACAATTTTTTGTGTCTTGTGTATGGGGATAAATTAGAGTCATTCCAGAAAAGTATTGGTCTGAAGAAAAGGGGGTTATGTGTGTGAGGAGACAGGAGGAGGCTGACTGCCTGGCTGGTTGCAGTGATTAGGAATGTTTCTTAGCTCTGCGCATGCGCTGTTTTCCGTAAGTATAGAGGGAGTAAAATATTACAGCAGGCTGAATTTGCATAAAAGATAAAAGTTACATTACATATTTATGTGTTGAGACCTTTCAATTTTGTTTTGTTTTGTATTTTTTTTCGTTTTCAATTAATGAATTTTGTTCTAGGAGGTCTACAAAATGTGTATGAGACCCCAATGGTTCCTGATCCCTCCAGAACGGTAAATATGGCCCTGGGTATGCTGTGCTGTAATCTCCACCCAATATGAGGTATTGTGTAAGAGACCATCCCCCTCCAGCAAATCTGCACAGGATGCCGAGGTGACGTCATTCACAAATGAGTCTTTACGGATTTAGTTGGGAAGGAGGTGAAAATTGTCAGGTACTTACAGGACCTTATAGGGGTGGGATTTACAAGTGTTCTGAATTATCAGATGAATGTGGAAAAATAAAACTCCACCCTTTCGAAATTGTTTATCTATATGCAACATGAGTTTCCATTGTAAATTTGTAATGTAGAGATACTTCATCATATATAGTATGTAGAAGACAGGATACACGGTAGTCACAATGCACGAGGTAAATCATCCAGAAACCACTCCTACCTTCTTGTTCTGTTCAAGAACTGGAGGTGCTCGCTGAGGCTTGTAACCTGGAAAAAGGTAAGACGGCCAACATTTACACTGACTCTAAGTATTCTTTTGGCATCGCCCACAATTATGAGCCCATTGGTAGTAGGACTTTTGTTGGATCATCAGGTAAGCCAATTGAGAGCATAAGAGATGACAGACCTGGCAAAGACAGTATGTGCAGACAGGTAACATAAAATTGGCTTGTCCCTGGATTCAATAATGTCACCACTAGGTTTGTAGTAGCCTGCATGATATGCGCACGGCATGACATTGGTAAAACAGCAAAGGTACCTATGAAAAGGGCACCTCGGCCAGATTACCCGTTCCAGCGACTTCAGATCATACAACTACCCAAGGTAGGTGTGTATGAAAATGTGCTCGTACTGTATGTGTAGACTGGTTCTCAGGGTGGCCTGAAGCCTGGCCAGTATTTTCCCCACTGCAGAAGTTGTGTGTAGGGACAGAGTAACAGTTTTTATCCCAAGTATTGAATTGGTGTTTGTACAATGATTAAGATATCAGAAGTTCTCTAGATGCTATCCCAAAGTTAGTTTGTTTGATAACGGTATTCAAGAAGAGTTGTGTGAATATTAAGTACTGAGGTTAAGTTTTATGTAAAGTTCTGGACCAGCGTGTCTTAGCATTGGACTATTAGAGACATGTGTCAGATAAAAGGTACAGCAGCGGAAAATTCCTATTTATACTGTACTTTCTGTGCAGTATATATAAAAAGAAGAAAAATTGATTTGTATGTATCTCTTTTAGTTACTGCCCAATGTGAATGTTTAATATAAAGATGTCATTGTTAATGTTCTTTAACTGAGTTATCTGATTAAGATCAATTAATGATTATGTGATTATGTGATTCCTGTGGAGAAGTTTGTTCTCCACAGGAAGTGTCCAACTGGGAGCGGAAGGTGTGAAAACCAGATTCGAACAGAATGTGAACGGATAAAGGAAGGTAAACCGGTAACACCCAAGGCACTCTTGATGGCACTTGCATTGATGGTATGTGGCGTCACATATGCCCCCAAGATAGCAAGGATCGATTTGGTAAGATCTAATTGGTTCGTCCCAGGTTATACAGCTGTTGCTGCTAAATTCTGTTAGATTTCCCGACAGAACAGTCCTGGCAGACCGGTGCCAACCTTATAATACCCACCTCCCATGAAGAGAAGAGACGAGACCTTGGGAGGCCTTCCCAGGTAATACACATCAGAGTAGGGAAAAAATTGGTTTGAGACACTTGTCAGATAAACATGTGGTATCTGTGAATATTTCTGTGGGTAGGAGCTGTTACAGGTAATCAGCCCAGAACAAGGTATAAATCCTGCTGAAAAATGTAACACCAAGTGCAAATAAAGTGTACCCAGTAACTACACATTTTGTAGGTGCCCTGTCCATTGGGACACAGAAGTTTTTTTTATATAAAGGTGTTTGTTTGATTTAATTTAAGGGCCTGACATTGTTGTTGTATGTTCTTAGAACAATTTTTATATTATGTAAATGTTTTAGCAGATTAGCATTTTTTTTAATAGTTGACAAAGTTTGGGTCCCCAGCAAGTGCCAGTAAACATGAAGTAAAAGTCATTTAACCCCTTAATGACCAGCCTATTTTAGACCTTAATAACCAAGCCTTTTTTTAACGTTTTTCCATCGTCTCATTCAAAGAGCTATAACCTTTTTATTTTTGCGTCGACATAGCTGTATAAGGTCTTGTTTTTTGCGGGACAAGTTGTAATTTTTCATAGCACCATTTTGGGGTACATAGAATTTATTGATTAACTTTTATGAACTTTTTTTGGGGGGGGGAATAGAAAAAAACCAGCAATTTCGCCACACTTTTTTGCGTCCTAAATTTACGCCGTTTACCGTGTGGTATAAATAACACAATAACTTTATTCAGTGGGTTGTATAGTTTTTGTATGTTTTACTACTTTTACACAGTGAAAACACTTTTTTTTCAAAATTATTTGTTTTTGTGTCTCCATATTTGAAGAGCCGTAACGTTTTTATTTTTTCGCCGATGCAATTGTAGGAGGGATTTTTTTTTGCGGGACGATCTGTAGTTTTTATCGGTACCATTTTGGAGTATATGCGACTTTTTGATCACTTTTTATCACATTTTTTTTAAGGCTGGATTCAAAGAAAATAGCAATTTTTGCATGTTTTTTTTATTTGATTTTTTACGATGTTCACCGTGCGGGTTAAATGATGTAATAAGTTTATAGTTGGGGTCATTACGGACGTGGCGATACCAAATGTGTGTACCTTTTTTACTTTATTTTGTTTGTTAATAATAAAGCAGTTTGTAAGGGGGAAAAGTGGGTTTTTCATTTTTTTTTTTCACTTTTTATTAAACTTTTTTTTCACTTTTGTACTAGTCCCACTATGGAACTTCACTATGCGATTATCCAATCGCATTTATAATACACTGCAATACTTCTGTATTGCAGTGTATTATGCCTGTCCGTGTAAAACGGACAGATATCTGCTAGGTCATGCTAGAGGCATGATTTAGCAGGCATTACCTACAGGCAGACCTGGGGGCCTTTATTAGGCCCCCGGCTGCCAGCGGAGACACAGACATTCGGCGATTTTATCGCCGGGTGTCAGTGGGATGAGAGGGAGCTCCCTCCCTCTCTCCAAAACCACTCAGATGCGATGCACGCTATTGAGCACCGCATCTGAAGGGTTAAACGGGTGAGATCGATACTAATATCGATCTCACATGTTCGAGCAGGAACGCCCCCAGCCCTCAGCTACCTCCAGTAGCTGAGAGCAGGGAGATTTGACAGCTCCCTGCTCTGTTTACTTATTCCGATGCAGCGACGTAAAAAGTCTATTGCATCGGAATAAAGCCCGTTAGTGATCGACGTAAAAACACTATGGGGCGGTCACTAACGGGTTAACATAATGAACTCCATCATTGAGATCCGGCAGGCGCAGCCTGAGCCAATACAATGTGCTTGTCATGAACTGAAGGCAGTGTCACAATTCTAAGCAGCCGTCTAGACAAGCAACTTGCCGGAGGAAGAGCACAGATACGAAGGGTTTTGTGGCAGTCACAATAAGACTCCACTAATCTGTCTACGAGGAAACTCACCCCAGGCTCACAGTATGAGGTGCTGTGTACAGACCGGTGATGTATACTAACAAGGGACGGTGACCGACGGATGAGCAGGACCAAACCATGTCCTGATGACATCAGCAATTGTCAAAGTAAAGTAAAGGCCAAAGACCTGAGTGAACCCGTCAGCAGCATCCAAGTGTTTTAATAAGTAAGTGACCAGGAGGAGGGTCACCCACTGGACACCCCCATAAATCCCCCACTGGACACCACTGCACAGTCTGACTCCATAATTGTGTTGGCGACAGTCTGTGAAATGTAGAAGACAAAAGAAGAGGATGATGATGTACAGGACTTATCAAGGAACTGATGGGACCCAAAACTGAGGGGTGATAGCATGAGATTGATGATAGCATTATTTTATTAGATGAGGCCCTATTGTGTGAGGTTTATAATTAGAGTGTATGTAAATATGCCATGTTATGAGTTAAGAGGTGAAGGTCACTGGTTGTTGCCACTCATAAGTAAGAAGTACATAATATGTACAAAGGGGGCATGTGCCAAGTAGTTGGCCCAGCATGTTGCCATTATGTAGACCTTTTTGGCATTATGCAGGTCAAGTATGACATAGAGCAAGAGTGGCCAGATTGGTTGCCATGCCTAGACCCCTCTAACTGGTTTGAGGGTATTGGGGGATGGATAATGGGTTGCTCCAGAGTGTCCTGCAGGTTGTTTTATTATGTATTGCATTATATTTGCTTCTGAGCCTCATATTTTAAGGCCTGCCAAAACTCTTGCAATGCTTTCCAGCAAAGGCTCAAATAATTACCCACCAGCCTGGATTCTTTGATGAGAACCTGGAGGTTATGTTACCTTGGTGTCTTTAGGTTTGAGAAAGTTGCTGCCCACGACCTGTTACATCTACAGAGGTAAAGGTCCCATTAGGACAGTAAGTGACAGTGTTACTGAATTCTTATGACCATTACATGTACCGTGGCAGGAGAAGTTTTATTTAAGGATTATTGCCAACATTAGTAGGTTTAACAGTAAAGGAAGCATATGATACAGGGAAATTAGTGGAAATATTTGACAATGTTACAGATTATATTACAAATATATAAACTACTAGAACAATGTGATAACGGTGTGTCCACAAGGAACACCTTCCCTTTTATAACAGTTGGGCCACTCCAAAATGAATGCCATACAGAAGAAACGGAGTACAAAGCCATATATATATTAAAAATATAACAATTTTATTAACATAGGGATTAGACAAACAACTAAAAATTGGTATTAAACAGAGAAGACTCTATAAATGTTCACATGTACATAACAGGGTAGCAGAACCTATGCTCAGACACAGTATGTTGTATTCTCCATATAAGTATTATAGGTAGTGCAGTAGCCTGAAAGTGGCGATATCCTTTCCCAAAAAAGTGCAAGTGCATATACTTTGGACAAAACAGTCCATATAAAGGAAGGAGAAGCCAATAATATCAGGAATAAAACAGCACCTTAATCATCACAGTGGTCCTACAAGCCTGCATGTCATGTGTGAGACTCCAACGCACGTTTCGCACTCGGTGCTTCCTCAGGGGGTGTATAGTGTCCTGTTGCACCGATTGCAGTTCAAATAAGGAATGTCACAAGTGTTTTAATTAGCAAAGCGCCAATGAATATCCGGCGCATATCCATTGGCGAAACCGGAAGCGAGGCATGCCCCACTTCCGGCCTCCAGTGCTGTAGCGTGCATCCAGGTTCCTGACGCGTACCAGGAATTCCGGACATGCGCACTGCACTATAGGAGGCAGGAATGGGGCAGACATCACCGCCGGTCACGCACCAGCAGAATGCGCACCTCATTGGTCAGCTAAAAAAGCTAAGTAAAAAGTAAAATACTAGGAACCCGCCCCTCTCCTAGCTCCTCCCAAAAACCCATGTTCTGTTCGTGTCTCAGTGCAACCCCAAAATACTGTGTGGTAGTGTTAGTGATCTGTGAAAAGATGCTTGTTTGCATAGAATTCGTGGTGAGCTCTACTGCAATAGAGGGGAAAGGGAAAAAATATAGGAAGCTGTCTCCCCCACAATACTATAAATGTGATCATATTACAAAATTGAGAGCTGAATATCTCATCAGAATAAATTCAGTGATAATGCATAGGAATATACAGTAGCAAAATTGCATTCAAAGCTACTTTCAAATATGAAAAAAATATAGTACTGCACAATATCCGTAAGAGCTATTGCTATAAATAGACATATCATTGTGATAAATATAATTTCAATAAACAAACACAAAAACAAGTGAAAATAACAAAATAAAAAACAAATATACTGTATAAAAATAAAAATATACAGAAACAAGCATATTGTTTTGGGAAGGGTAAAAACAAGAGGGGATAATAAACCGATATCATTAGATATAATGACAAAGTTATTATCAAAGAACATATCTATACATCATCATGTACCGTCAAATCCTGAGTGACAACCTCCTTCCCTCCACCAGGACATTAAAAATGGCTCGTGGCTGGGTCTTCCAGCACGACAGTGACCCGAAACATACAGCCAAGGCAACAAAGGAGTGTCTCAAAAAGAAGCACATTAAGGTCATGGAGTGGCCTAGCCAGTCTCCAGACCTTAATCCCATCGAAAACTTATGGAGGGAGCTGAAGATCCGAGTTGCCAAGCGACAGCCTCGAAATCTTAATGATTTACAGATGATCTGCAAAGAGGAGTGGGCCAAAATTCCATCTAACATGTGTGCAAACCTCATCATCAACTACAAAAAACATCTGATTGCTGTGCTTGCCAACAAGGGTTTTGCCACCAAGTATTAAGTCTTGTTTGCCAAAGGGATCAAATACTTATTTCTCTGTGCACAATGCAAATAAATATATATAATTTTGACAATGTGATTTTCTGTTTTTTTTTTTTTAAATATAATCTATCTCTCACTGGTAAAATTAACCAAGCCTAAAAATTCTAGACTGTTCATGTCTTTGACAGTGGGCAAACTTACAAAATCAGCAAGGGATCAAATACTTATTTCCTTCACTGTATATATCAGTAATCTGGATCTTGATACGGGGGGAAGAAAGGTTTTACTGCGACCGTTCCAAATCTATATCATAGACATCATCTATATTTCAAATGTTTGTGTATTTCTTATGTAGAAGCAATCAAGCTGGAAAGGGTTGGTACATCAGATACCTAATAGAACATATAATACAAGACACATAAAAATAAATAAAAAGCATGCTTTGTGATAAGGATATATTACTATAAAAATTTGGCAGATTACAGATTATATGTTTGTGAAAGTGATTAGAATATGTTTAAAAGATGACATTTTGCATGAACTCAATCTTGTATGGTAGGCGTCCATTTTGGATCGTTGGAATCCATCTTTTGGCCTGAAGGAGCCATCTTGAGATTAATAAGTAAAAAGTAATATATTAATCTTAGTCAGCAGCTGTCTTAACCCCTTAATGACCGCCGATACGTCTTTTTACGGCGGTCATTAGTGGGCTTTATTCTAGAGCGCCGACAAACTACGTCGCTGCTGTAGAATAAAGTAAACAGAGCAGGGAGCCGTGAAATCTCCCTGCTCTCAGCTGCCAGAAGCAGCTGAGGGCTGGGGGCGTCCCTGCTCTGCCGGGTGAGATCGATATTAGTATCGATCTCACCCGTTTAACCCTTCAGATGCGGTGCACAATAGCGAGCACCGCATCTGAATGGTTTTGGAGAGAGGGAGGGAGCTCCCTCTCATCTCACTGACACCCGGCGATAAAATCGCCGAGTGTCTGTGTCTTCTATGGCAGCCGGGGGTCTAATAAAGACCCCCAGGTCTGCCTGTAATGAATGCCTGCTAGATCATGCCGCAGGCATGACCTAGCAGATGCCTGTCCGTTTTAAACGGACAGGCAGTAATACACTGCAATACAAAAGTATTGCAGTGTATTATAATAGCGATCGGAGGATAGTGAAGTCCCCTAGTGGGACTAGTAAAAAAGTAAAAAAAGTTTAATAAAGTTAATTAAAAAAAAAAGTGAAAAAAAAAAAATGAAAAACCCAGCTTTTCCCCTTACAAACTGCTTTACTATTAAAAAAAACTACAATAAAGCAAAAAAGTTACACATATTTGGTATCGCCGCGTCCGTAACGACCCCGACTATAAAGCTGTTACATTATTTAACCCGCACTGTGAACGCCGTAAAAAATAAAATAAAAAACAATGGAAAAATTGCTGTTTTCTGTTAATCCTGACTTAAAAAAAATGTGATAGAAAGTGATCAAAAAGTCGCATCTACTCTCAAATGGTACCAATAAAAACTGCAAGTCGTCCCGCAAAAAACAAGACCTTATACAGCTATGCCGACGCAAAAATAAAAAAGTTACAGCTCTTCGAATGTGACAATGGAAAAATCTAAAAAATGGCTTGGACATTAGGGCCCAGAATGCCAGCAGGGGGAAGGGGTTAAAGCAATTCTATGTTATGTGTTCTATGTTGAATGTTTTCATTATTCTTGAGGAGCAGATCAATTATCCTTGGTAGAATAGACAATGATATTGTTTACCAATGGGGAGGGGGTGAGCCTTGAACAAGGGCTTTGTTTAAATGATTTAAAGGGAAAGTGTCATGACATTTTTTTATCATGTTGCCATATGAACATAAATTTAATTTATTTGTGTACTTGTGTTCTACTTTTTACTTTTTTCTTACTTTTACTTCCCTATAGGGACTGGCATTTTTTTTTTAATCTCTGTATGTGTCGATTAACGCCACATACAGAGATGGAATATGCCACATACATCCCCATAGAGAATGCGAACGGGAGTCGTTCCATTCACTGCAGCGTACGCCGTCTGTGTGGGAACGGCGCATGCGCCGCTCCCACACAGACCAAAACGAAGCCCGTTAGCAGAGCGAAATCCGGCACCATTTTCATGAGGACCGGAAGCCACTGCCGAACAGTAAGATGACGACTTCCGGCCGCGGCTTCCGGCCATATGTTCAAGGAAGCGAAGACGCAAGGAATAGGAGTGGAGGCGGCAGCGGCGGCAGAAGCAGGTAATTTATGTTTGTGTATGTGATGTGTGTATTATGTTCGTGTATGTTCGTGTTATACTGTTTGCTTAGCACTGTATCTAATCCTCCTACACTGTGCAGTTGCTCAGAAAATGGCGGCACACACTGTAGGAGATTTGAAGTTTCAAACCCATCCTTCTCCTGGCACTAGCCAGAATAAGGGAGGGGGAATTGTGTGAGGACACTAGAGTGAGTGTGTCTACCCCAAATTTGCAGCATAAAGCAATGAGGTTGCTTACCACATTCACCATGCTTCAATTTTGGGAACTGCTCCCTCTAGTGACCAGCACATGGAAATGTTATAAATTAGAATCTAATTTATATTTCCTGACTTGTGAAAAAATTAAAACAATGTGTAATCACTTAAATAATAATTGTTTAAAAAAAATAAATAATAATTTCTAGCGACACATCCTCTTTAATGTGGTGCCATCTTATCTGCAGTCTCCATTCTCTAGTGAGATAAGAAGCAGAAACACATTAACCTGAGGAGACCTTGAGGGGTGAAGAATCATTATAATGCATTGAAATATTCTCATTGGCTGAATCAGAGTCATTATTATATTGTAGATGATTGGCTGAAATCAAAGCCTACACCTTTTCTGTCATCATACTTATATACTTGTTTGGATCAATAAAGATCAGAGAAGGATTTTGAGCATACAATCATGGTCTCGTGTCATCTTTTCTCTCAGATATATATATATATCGATCACCTATGATTTGGAAACTGGATAAATCACTGGAGGGTGGGTATCGGTTGACATACCCATTACAAATTTCAGTCTAATATATTTTGGCCCATGATTGCATTAACAGTTTTTGGTGCCGTAAACGCAGGAGATTGCTTGTCTGATAAGCTGTCACTGGAGGCCTGGCGGTATTGCATCAGTGAATATTCTTACAAACATTGTTCACTCATTTATTGCCGAGGCCGGAATTAGCTGACACGACGTCACATCTCCTGAAATGCAGTCTTTATCCAGCAGGTGTGTTGAAAGCTTTTAGTGTGATGAAGGATTGCAGATACGTACGTTATCTTGAGTTTTTGTACAGATGTGTGAATCTTGAGGTTCATGGTATGAGAGAATTTTTGCCGGCATTGAACATTGAAATTGTTAAGATTGTGAGAACAGAAGATGTGAGTGCGTGACCCCCCTGTGGAATGTGATGACGTGCAAAACAAAAAAGAGAAACTTGTGTAGAAGTAGTGTGAATCCATGGCGTACATCTGTCTGTGTGAGATGAGGAAGCTGAATGCTGTGTAGTGAACCTACAATGAACTGTGTATTGTTATAGGTCTGTTGAAAATTGTATTTATTATTTGGCTGTTGTGTAGAAACTGTTAAGGATCAAATGGGAATGTTATCCTGTTGCCTGCTTGCTCTACGATAGTCGAGTGCCGGGGATGTCTGGCTCGGCGTGGTACTATGTGTCCGTAGGTGACACAATCTGTCCGAAGGTGACAGTCTGTCCGTAGGTGACAGAAAGGTACTACAAACGGCCCGTAGGTGGCAGAATCTGTCCGTAGGTGACAAAGGTTGGTTGGATATTCGTAGGTAATAGCCTGTAGTACTTTTAGTACCACAAGGACTTCTGTGGTTAAGTCCTGATTATGGAGAACTTGGAGAGCAGAGCAAGAGGGGAAGGTGCGTAGTGTGATGTATAGCCAAAGATTATTGTGACAAACAGTGGAAGGAATACGCTATAACAACTAAAAGGGGTTCTGTAATAATCAGGTACTTTGTCAGGGTTGTAGTAGTCAAATGAATATATATGAAAGTGCATGTGCGACGTGTGATAAGTGTGTATGTAACATTACCCAGTGCAATAGGAAAAACTTTGAATGTTGTTTTGAATAATCATTGATACACTTTTAGCTCACACTGCCAGCTTGTAATATTATGTGTAAGGGTCCTTAATAACAACAAGTTGTATGCATTGTCAGACTGGCATAAGGTGGGAATCAGTACAGACTTATTTCCAGCACGCATTTGATAATCCGGCATGGACTTTTGATGTAGTATAACATTCAAGTTAGTCAGTCTGTATTAATATAACATCAGACCACTCGAAATGAATACCGTTGTAACATAACAATCTGTGTTCAAAGCAAAGAATGACCCACATGTGTCGTAGTAGTATAACTAACTACACAAATTACAGTGAAGGACATTGGTATTGGCACACATCCAAGGCCCTTAAAGAAATAATCACCAATATACGTAGCAAATACCCGGACTACAGCCCACAGAGTGAATGGCTGAGTGGGGAGGATGAGATATGTGATCAAATGAGTTGATTGTTGAAAAATGTAGGTTGTGTGGATGTTAATAAATGGCTGTTTGTGAATAGACAGAAATAGAAAATTAATCCGGAGTGCTGCATATAAGGAATTGATGATGATGATGATTACTAATATAGATTGTAACAGGGTGGGGGGCTGTGTGATGTAACATGTGTGTGATATAACGTGTGCAGTGTGAAGTCTGAAAAGCAGACTGATATAAGCTTATATATTGAGCATGGACTGATGAGACAAGTGATCACAATATTGCACTGATTTTAGATCTATATTGTGTAAAATGTTTAGTGTTTTGTGTATAGGGTTAAATTGGAGACATTTTAGAAAAGCATTGGTCTGAAGAAAAGAAAATGGTGGGTTATATGTGTGAGACAGGAGAAGGCCGCTCGCTGGTTGCAGTGGTTAGTAATGCTTCTTATCTTTGCGCATGCGCTGTTGTCCGTAAGTACCGAGTGTGTAAAATATAATTTCAGAATTTGTCTGCATAAAAGATAAAAGTTACGCTGCATATTTATGTGTTATGATGTGATAAGATTTAATGTTGTAATGTTTTGAACGTAATTCAAATGAATTAAAATATAGATATTGTGAGATACGGGGTCTTGAAGATGTATGTACCCCTACTGTTCCCTACTCCCACATATAGTTTATGGGTTTGCAGTAATTAATATTAGCAGATATATTATTTTCTGTTTTATTGGATAAAGAATTATAGTTATTTTTGTTTTTACACATGTAGGGAAGTGCTATAGTGCTGCCTAAATGTAATTTTTTGAAAATGTGAAATGTTTTAAAAGTAAATGGTTGCAAGGTATCTAAAAGATAACATGCTGTTTTGTCAGGAGAAAGTCATTTTTGTTTCAGGCTATTGTGTATTATAGGGGGCCAAACTAGTGCCCCCCAGATAGGGTGCCCAATCTTATTATGTTGAGATATGCAGTTTTTTTTTTGAACAAAGGTTTTTATTGGGTTTCATATATATAGCAACAAAATAAAAGGAGAATACATAAACATTTCGTTTCTTATGTTATCACATGTTATACATCGATTTCCATCAAGAATTTTTCTGTTCGTAGATTACATAGCAGAAGTTATACTCTATAGTGTATTGTCATCTTTTGAAATCTGCTATTGCTTCCTGTGATCTTAGTTCTATGACGATTCTGTGGCAATCTTTGGGTATGGACGAATTAGCTGAAACATTTTACAACAGAGAAAAGAAAAAAAAAAAAAACAAACACAAATAAAATAAAACTTTGCTCTCATATTCGTTATCTGGCATAAATAGTCTGTTTAGTATTGTACACTGCTGTCATGTAGTGTCCATGGTTTCCATTTCTCTTCCATTCCCTTCCCAAATACACTGAATGAAAGTGACTTTTCACTATTATATGTGTTATTAAGAAGGGCAACTACTTCGGATATATGTGGAGTTGTCTGGGTTTTCCAATATCTCGTAAGGACTAGTTTGGCTAATAGCAATATATGGCCTATTAAGGCTCTTTGGCTAGGGGGGATGTTGTGTATGTTCAGGAATAGTAATGCTAGTGCGGGCGAGGGTATCAGCACAGTTTTCATCACTTCTGAGATAAGATCAAAGATCTTGACCCAATAGGCCTCAACTTGAGGGCATGACCATAGCGTATGCAGCAGAGAGCCCACTTGTCCGCATCCTCGCCAACACAAAGCTGTAGTGTTGGGGAAAATTTTACATAGTTTGTCTGGAGTATAGTACCACCTTAGAAGAGTTTTCATGGCAGCTTCATAGTGTGAGGTACATTTAAAATTTTCAACCATATACTTAGTTGCTTTGCACCAGGTTGTTTCAGGAAATGATTGCCCTAGCTCTTTTTCCCATGCTAATATGCCTGATGACTTGACAAAGTCTGACTTTACTCCAATCAGATCATAAATGGGCCTCAGTGTTTTAAATGTTACGGACGGTATTTGAAATATTGAAATAATATCCCAGTCTAGGTTAATAGGTGAAGACTGCAGGCTGTCTAAGAAATGTTTAACTCTCAGGTACGTAAAGCATTCTGTCTTAGGGATATTAAATGTATTGGATAGGTCAGGAAAGGTTAATAGTTGTTCTTTATCATATAATTGTGATACCCATATGAGATTCTCCTGTTTCCATCTATGGAGATCAAGATCTCTCACTGTAAGCTCTAGGGCCTCCAATGGAGCTAATGTTATTAGAGTGGAAACTCGGTTATTTGAGGAAGCGTGAAACTGGCACCATATATCTAATGAATTGCGTATAATAGGGTGTAGAGTCTTCGGAGGCAACCTTCCCCATAAAGAACTAATTAACAGTGCTTTCAAGTTATGTTTGGGAGTGAGAGCTGCCTCAATATCGACCCAATTTTTTTCCACATTCATTGCCCACCAATGTTTTAATGTAGAAATATGTGTAGCAGTTTAGTAATCTTTAATTATCGGAAGACCTAAGCCTCCCTTCCTCTCTGTTTAGATAATGTTGACCTTGCGATCCTCGGTGGTTTGTCCTGCCACACAAACCTAGCTACCATAGATTGTAGACTTTTAAAGAAGGTGTTTGGGAGTTTTACTGGAAGGGTTTTATAGATGTACAGCAGTTTTGGGAGGGACATCATTTTGAATGCCGCAATCCGAACAATCCATGAAATCTCCTGTGCCTTATAAACTTTCAGTTCCACCTCAAGAGCTTGTAGGAGCGGCAGGTAATTCTGTTTATAAATTAGTGATATGGATCTTGTAATTGTGGTACCCAAGTATTTGATACCCGTCTCTTGCCAATCCAGGGGGAATATTTTCTTAAGTAAAGCTAGATCAGTGTCTGGAAGTTTAATCGGGAGGGCTTGTGATTTTTTCTCGTTTACTTTATAATTTGATAATTCTCCATACCTTCGTATGGTCACAAAAGCTGTTTCCAACGATCTTCTTGGGTCAGTGATAGATAGGAGTATGTCATCTGCGTATAATGAGATTAGATGAGACTTTCCCCCTATTTTAATGCCTTGTATGTCTATGTTATTTCGAAGGGCCTGGGCTAAAGGTTCTATGGACAGAACAAAGATCAGGGGCGACAAAGGACATCCCTGTCTTGTGCCATTTTTAATGGAAAAAATGTCTGACAACACCCCATTGGTAGATACTCTGGCAGATGGTGTTGTGTATAAATTGAGAATTGCTGAAATAATGTTACCTGTAAATCCCATTTTCCCCAGTACCTCAAATACAAATCTCCAGTTTATGCGATCGAACGCCTTTTCGGCATCTAGCGTGACCAAGACTGCCAGAATGTTATTTCTGTCTGCATAGTCTACCAGATTTATTACCCTTCTAGTGTTGTCATAGGCTTGTCTTTGTCTCACAAAGCCCACCTGGTCTGGATGGATTAGAGTTGGGAGAATAGGTGCTAATCTAGTCGCTAGGAGTTTCGCATATATTTTCAGATCTGAATTCAATAGGGAGATAGGTCTAAAATTTTGTGGAGTGTCCGGGGTTTTGTCTGGTTTTGGAATGGTGATGATTAGTGCCGATAGCATTTCCGGTGGAAAGGGAACCCCCTGCATAGCTCTTTGGAAGATTTTGGTTAGATGAGGGAGCAGACTCTCATTATATAGTTTAAAGTAGTCATTTGAGAGGCCATCTGGTCCAGGCGCTTTCCCGTTTGGTAGGGAGGTGACAATGTCAGCTACCTCTTGATTTGAGATAGGCTTGTTAAGATTTTCTAGTTGCTCACAAGTAAGAGAAGGTAAGAAGACCCGCTCCATGAATGCGGTAAAGAGAGTCTGAAAATTCTGAGTGGAAGAGGAGTTGTCTTTAAGATTGTATAGGCCTGCGTAATAATCTTTAAACTGATTTGCTATCTCACGAGGGTCTATTATTTTTGCGGATGATACTGGATCTTTCAAAAAAGGGATTCTAGCTTTGCTATATTGCAGTTTAAGCCTGTTAGCTAAGAGCTTACCCGCTTTGTTGTTTTGGGAATAAAATGTGTCTTTGTTTTTTTTTAATGCTTTCTCGTAGTCGAGTATCATAAGGCCTTTCAGTCGGTTTCTAAGCTTGGTCAGAGCCAAGGATTGGGTTTGGGTAGGTTTATTTTTGTTTAGGACTTCCAAAGCCTGAATCTCTGCCAGTGTCTCAGATATTCTTTTTCCCTTTGTTTTCTATCCCTGTGACCTATTCTAATCAGAACCCCTCTTATAACCGCTTTATGTGCGTTCCACATAATATAAGGATCCTCTACCGATGTCGCGTTAAAATGGAAATATTCGTTCAACTCCCTCTCAATCTCCTTCTTATAAATGGAATGTCCTAATATGTATGTATTGTTCCTCCAAAGTCTATTAGTGTCCCCATTGAATTGCTCTTCAATGGTGAGAGTAATAGCCCCATGATCCGACCATTTAATAATTTCAATTGTGGACGCTTTTGCTTGGAAGAGGAGGTGTCTGTCCACCAGAAACATGTCAATGCGGGAATACGAGCGATGGACATTAGTGAAGAAAGTGTAGTCTCTCTCTGAGCTCTCCAGACGTCGTACCACTCCTCTTTGTGAATGAAAGCAGAGATATTAGCAGAACGTGACCTGCTCACGTTAGTTGTATCTAGATGTTCATCTACAATATTATTAAAATCCCCGCAGATTAATAGCTTTCCTTGTTTTACCTTAGCTAAAATCCTAGATATTTTATGTAGGAACCTTCCTGAACCCTTATTCGGGGCATAAAGGTTTACTATAGTGTATTTAACATTGTTCAGAGAGCAGACTAAAATGAGAAATCTCCCCTTGGTGTCAACCGTTTCTGAGACCTTCTGGAACGCCACAGAATTTCGGATAGCAATCATCACTCCCCTTCTCTTACGTGTGTCATGGGCCTGGTATATGTTGGGAAATAGCCGGTGTTTTAATCTATGGGAATCCTTTTCAATAATGTGCGTTTCTTGGGCGCATATCACATCAGATTTTAGGGCCAGCGCTTCTTTCCAGATGAATGCGCGTTTCTGCGGACAATTCAGTCCTTTTACATTAAGCGAAGTAAAGTGTATTACCATAATGACTTCTTATGATATAAGATCAGTACACCAGTTATACATTGTGTGAGCACATAACCTGGGAGCAAACAAGAACATATTAAGGAACAAAAAAACAGATATTCATCAAACATTAAACAGGCATTTTCCGTAAGAAATTTGCATATGTGTAAATTATCCAACACCATTGTGTTGGTTTACCAGTGGGGTGAAAGTCTGGTCTGAGGCCAACTTAAATCCAAACTCGATCAACCAGAGCACATCCATATGCTTAGCCTTTAGGGTCTCGGTTTTTTCCTCGAGGAAGCCATCTTCCATTCCTTCTGTAGGTGTTGGGGTTGCATTCCTTCCCGGTGTTGTATATCCACTTGTAAATTCCATTTGCTCAGCAGTTGTTTCCCTTCTTCCACCGACTTTATCACATGTGTGGTGCCATCCCTGTTAATAAGAATCTTCACAGGAAAGCCCCATCTATACAGTATCTTCGCATTCCTCAATGCTAGCGTTATCGGAGTAAGCAATCTGCGCTGTTTTAAAGTGGCTGCTGAGAGGTCTGTAAATAAATTCACCGTGTGGAACGGGTCTGGTAGCATTTTGCATCTGCGTGCCCCTTCCATTAGTTGTTCCTTAATGTGAAAGAAATGGAGTCTCGCAATAACATCCCTCTGAATATTTTCTGCTAGGTGTTTTGGCTTCGGGAGCCTGTGGGCTCTGTCAATAGTTAGATCAGTGGAATTACAGGAGGGGATGAGAGACTTGATGAGCTCTTTGAGATATTGTGATAAGTCCCCTTGCGTTACCGATTCCGGGATCCCCCTGAATTTCACATTATTTCGGCGGGATCTGTCCTCAATATCGGCCATTTTCGCCTTGAGATCCTCAAAATCGTCGGCCAGCGCATTGTGTGCATCAATGACGCGGTTATGTGAGGAGGCATAGTCTCCCATCTTTGTTTCAATGTGCTGTACCCGATCTTCCAGATCTCGAACTGAGGTCTGCAGCGGTAATAGTAATTGAGTGAATCCCGCATGTATGGAGTTTCTGAGGATAAGAAGCATTTCTTTCAGTGTGTGCGCTGATGCCGGGGAGTCAGAAGTATGTACATTGTCAAACAAATCATTGTCCACGTCATGTATGTTAGTCGCATAGTCTGAGGGATGCACCTCACTCACCCCTGTATCCATATCTGATATCCCCCGCTCGGTCTGGGTAGTAGGGCTGCCAGAGGACGAACCTGTCGCTGTTCCCATGCGTTCTGAGGGGGAGTCCGCCATCTTGGTCCCTTCCTCTCTGTTTCGCGCCTTTTCTCTCTGACCCATCGGCGTGTTCTGGGGATTTTTTATATGAGACCCATTTGACTTCTCACTCTCAGAATCCATCTGAGCCTGCTCTGGTTCCGGCGGGTTCCCTCCAAAGTCCTCTGTCAATCCATGTGACCGGGGTTCGGAGCTCGCCTCCCCGCCATCTCTGCTGCGGTCTCGCTCAAAGTAAGCTTCCAGGCTGCTTCCCGTCGCCTTCAGTGATTTCTTTCCCCTCACCATGTTGCAAGGTAGGTGGATGTAATAGATCGACCCTATGGTACAAAAAATTTAGGGCTGTAGGTCGCTGTTTGTCGCTTTTGTGCCGGAGCTCGGTGATTATGCTGCCATCTCCGTCGGCTGCCAAACCACGCCCCCGAGATATGCAGTTTTGAACCCTGCTATATTACTTTCGCAGAGTCCAAAAAGGAGGGAGTAGTGATGAGACTGATAAGGTACAATTTTGTTTTGAATTAATGAATTTGGTTCCAGGAGATCTACAAAATGTGTATGAGACCCCAATGAGTAATCCAGATTAAATGTGTATGACAGTAACCTCAATTTTGAGGTTTTTCTGTGTAGATGGTTCCAGAGGTATTGTGTAAGAGACCATCCCCCTCCAGCAAATTTACACAGGAGGCGAAAATTACATGAACATTATAAATTTTATGCAAGATTTTGATAAAATAATATTTATTTGTTTTTATATTAATCAAGTATTTACAGAACCTGATAAAAGTGAGATTTACAAATATTCTGGATTATCAGATGAAAAATAATTTTGGTGACCCCGAAAACTCCACCCTTTTAAAATGGTCTATCTATATGTGACATGGGTTTTTAATGTAAATTTGTAATGTAAAGATACTTCATCATATACAGTATGTGCAAGATAGGATACGAGGCACAAGGTAAATTATCCAGAAAACACTCTCACCTTCTTGTTCATCTCAAGAAGCGGAGCTGGAGGTGCTCGCTGAGGCTTGTAACCTGGCAAGAGGTAAGACGGCCGACATTTACACTGACTATAGGTACGCTTTTGGCATCGCCCACAATTATGGGCCCATTGGTAGTAGGACCTTTGTTGGATCATCAGGTAAACCAATTGCGAGCATAAGAGATGACAGACCTGGCAGAGAGAGTATGTGCAGCCTGGTATCAGTAAATTAGCTTGCCCCTGGATTCAATAATGCCACCACTAGGTTTGTAGCAGCCTGCATGATGTGTGCATGGCATGACATAGGTAAAACAGCAAAGGTACCTATGAAAAGTGCACCCCGGCCATATTACCTGTTCCAGCGACTACAGAACATACAACTACCCAAGGCAGGTGTGTATGAAAATGTGCTGTATGTGTAGACCTGATCTCAGGAGGGCCTGAGGCCTGGCCAGTATCTTCCCCACTGCAGAAGTTGTGTGTAGTGACAGGGGAATAGTTTTTAGCCCAAGTATTGAAGTGGTGTTTGTACAATGATAAGATGTCAGCAGTTCTCCAGATGATATTCCAAAGTTAATTTGTTTAATAATGGTATTCAAGAAGTGTTGTGGGAATATTAAAAACTGAGGTTAAGTTTTATGTAAAGTTCTGGATCAGCGTGCCTTAGCATTGGACTATTGGAGGCATGCGTCAGTATTATGTTTGTGTAAATGATAACTTCTTAGTGCAAGTAGATTCCCATTTGAAAATATTTTTGTTGTGAAAGGAAAATTTTAGAGCAGAGAATTCTGTGCAGTTTGTATATAAAAAGAAGAATCAGTTTGTATGTATCAGTTTTACTTACTGCCCAGGTTGAATGTTTAACATAAATATGTCATTGTTAATGTTTTTCTTCAACTGAATTATCTGATTTAAGATGAATTAATGATTATGCGATGATAATCATTGTTCTCCACAGGAAGTGTCTAACTGGGAGCGGAAAGCGTGAAAACCAGATTCTAACAGAATGTGGATGGATAAAGGAAGGTAAACCGGTAGCATCCAAGGCACTCTTGATGGCACTTGCATTGATGGTGTATGACCTCACATATGCCCCAAGACTACAAGGATCAATTTGGTAAGATCTAATTGATAGGCCCCAGGATTTTACAGCTGTTGCTGCTAAATTCTGTTAGAGCTGTTTGATTTGCCTTCAGAACAGTCCTGGCAGATCGGTGCCAACTTTATCATACCCGCCACCCACAAATTGAATAGACCTTGAGAGGCCTTCGCAGGTAAAACAAACCAGAGTAGGAAAAAATTGGTTTGAGACACTTGTTAGATAAAACGTATGGTATCTGTGAATATTTCTGTGAGTAGAAGCTGTTAAAGGAAATCAGCTCAGAACAAGGTACAAATCCTGCTGAAAAGTGTAACACCAAGTGTAAATACAATGTACCCAGTAATTACACATCTTCTAGGTGCCCTGTCCAGGGGAACAGAGACGTTTTTCTTACATAAAGGTTTTTGCCTGATGTAGTTTAAGGGCCTGTCATTGTTATTGTATGTACTTAGAACAACTTTTATAGTGTGTGCAAATGATGTTATCACCAGATTAGCATTTATTTTAACAATTGACAAGGGTTAGGTCCCCAGCAAGTGCCAGTAAACATGAAGTAAAAGACTTTAATATGATTAACTCCATCACTGAGATGCGGCAGGCGCAGTCTGAGCCAATACAATGCGTTTGTCATGAACTGAAGGCAGTGTCACAATTCTAAGCAAATGTGCAGACAATTAACTTTCCGGAGGAAGAGGACAGATGAGGAGGGTTTGTGGTAGTCACAATAAAACTCCACTACTCCGTCTACATGGGATCTCAACCCAGGCTCACAGCATGAGGTGCTGTGTGCAGCCCGGTGACGTATACTAAAAGAGACGGTGTCTGACAGATGAGAAGGACCAAACCAAGTCCTGATGGCATCAGCAAATATCAAAGTAAAGCAAAGACCTGAGTGAATCTGTCAGCAGTATCCAAGTGTTTTAATAAGTAAGTGACCAGGAGGAGGGTAATAATAAATCCCGCACTGGACATCACCGTACAGCCTGACTCCACAATTGTGTGGGCTACCCTAAGGGCGACAGTAATTGAAGAGCAGAAGACAAAAAGAAGAAGAGGACGATGATATACAGGACTTGCAATGAACTGATGGGACCCAAAACCTGAGGGGTGATAGCATAAGATTGGGAATAGCATTATTTTATTAAGTGGAGGCCCTATTGTTTATATTGTCTGAGGTTTATAATTAAATTGTATGTAAATATGCCACGGTACTGCAAATTACAATCCAAGGAGTTTTATGGGGAGGTATGAGGTGAAGGTCACTGGTTGTTGTGACTCATAAGTAAGAAGTACATGGCAGCAATGAGATCCCTGAGGTTATGTTACTTGGGTGTCTTTATATTTGAGGAAGATGCTGCCCACGACCTGTTATATCTGCAGTGGTAAAGGTTCCATTAGGACAGTAAGTGACAGTGTAACACAATTATGACCAATACAAGTACCATGGAGGAGAAGTTTGAATTATTGGCAATATTAGTAGGTTTAACAGTAAAGCATGCTCACAATATAGAGTAAGTGGCCGACAGATTGGACACTGTTACAGATTATGTGTTTGATGTTTTGACTGCTGCCCAAGGGGGCATGTTCATGTGCCAAGTAGTTGATACAGCCTGTAGCCATTATATAAACCTTTTTGGCATTACGCAGGACAAGTAAGACATAGAACAAGCTGAGAAAATAAAGGAAGCATTCAGGAAAGCCAATTCTAAATATGATTGGAACCTGGAGTCGCCAGATTGGTTGTCATGGCTCAATCCCTCTAACTGGTTTAAGGGTGTTGGGTGATTGATAAAGGGGTTGCTCCAGAGTTTCCTGCAGGTTGTTTTATTATGTATTGCATTATATTTGGTTCTGAGGCTCATATTTTTGGGCCTGCCAAAATTTTGGCAATGCTTCGCAGCAAAGGCTAAAACAATTACCCACCATCCTAGATCCTTTGATCAAGTGTACCCTATGAGTGAAACAATTATGGGAAGGAATTTTGTTGGCATGTCCAGGGGATGAGGTGAAAAGGTTAGGTAAGTCCTCAAGGGGGGATAAGCCCGCCTTTAAGTACCTGGCGTGGATGCAAAATGTCAATCATATAAACAAAAGGTTGGAAATGCGAAAGTGATTAGAATATGTTTAAAAGATGACATTTTGCATGGACTCCATCTTGTATGGTAGGCGTCCATTTTGGATCATTGGAATCTATCTTTTGACCTAAAGGAGCCCTCTTGAGATTAATAAGTAAAAAGTAATATATTTATCTAAGTCAGCAGCTGTCTTGAAGCAATTCTATGTTATGTGTACTATGTTGAATGCTTTTATTATTCTTGTAAGGAGCAGATCAATTATCCTTGGTAGAATGGACAATGACATTGTTTACCATAAGGGAGGGGGTGAACCTTGAAGAAGGGCTTTGTTTAAATGAATTAATGTTGTGCCATCTTATCTGCAGTCTCCATTTTCTAGTGAGATACGAAGTAGAGACACGTTAACCTGAGGAGACCTTGAGGGGTGAAGAATCATTATAATGCATTGAAATATTCTCATTGGCTGAATCAGAGACATTATCATATTGTAGATGATTGGCTGAAATCAAAGCCTACACCTTTTCTGTCATCATACTTATATACTTGTTTGGATCAATAAAGATCAGAGAAGGATTTTGAGCATACAAGCATGGTCTCTTGTGTCATCTTTTCTCTCAGAGATATATATATCAATCACCTATGATTTGGAAACTGCATATATCACTGGAGGGCGGGTATGGGTTGACATACCCATTACAAATTTGTCTAATATATTTTGGCCCATGATTGTTTTAACCCCTTCCCGACATTTGACGTACATGTACGTCATGGAAAGTACTGACTTCCCGCATCTTGCCGTACATGTACGTCAAACGTTTGGCACCGGCTCAGAAGCTGAGCCGGTCCCATCATCACCGGATCTCAGCTGTATCTTACAGCTGACATCCGACTGTAACGGCGGGGACCGAAATTAGCTTCGATCCCCGCCATTAACCCCTTAAGTGCAGCGCTCAAACGCGATCGCTGCACTTAAGGTGTTTGCAGCTCATCGGAACCCCAGTAATGAAATTGCCGGGGTTCCGGTGGCTGCAATGGCAACCGGAGGCCTAATACTGGCCTCCCGGTCTGCCTAGCACCGAAGCCGGTCAAGATCCGCCCGGCGGCGGAGCCTGATCGGCTTCCGTAGCTGCCGGCAAGATGGCGCCGGGTCAGGAGCTGATCCGGCGTCATCAGCGGTGGAAGTCAGCTGTACTGTACAGCTGACATCCACCTGTAACGGCAGGAACCGGAGCTAGCTCCGATCCCTGCCATTAACCCCTTCGATGCAGCAATCGAAAGCGATTGCTGCATCGTAGCGGTTACAAGCAGATCGCCAGCCCTGACAGGCAATCGGGACTGGCGACTGCTGTTATGGCAACAGGAGACACAATGGTCTCCTGCTCTGCCATTACGGAAGCCGATTTAGGCCCCGCCGGGAGGCGAAGCCTAAACGGCTTGCTGTCAGTGAATGACTGACAGATCTAATACATTGCACTACATAGGTAGTGCAATGTATTAGAAAAAAAAAAATCTGACCGTTGGACCTTCAAGTCCCCTAGTGGGACTTGAGAAAAAGTGTAAAAAAAGTATAAAAAAGTGTAAAAAAAAGTGCAAAAAATAAAAGTTTGAAAACAATAAAAGTTTCAAGTAATCAAATAACACACAATCCCCCTTTTACTCTTATCAAGTCCTTTATTATTGAAAAATAATAATAAACCATATGTATTTGGTATCGCCACGACCGTAACGACCGGAGGTATCAAAATATTATATTATTTATTGCACGCGGTGAACAGCGTAAAAAAAACCCGTAAAAAACGTTACCAGAGTTTCTGTTTTTTAGTCACTTTGCCCTACAAATATTACAATAAAAAGTGATCAAAAAGTCGCACGTATCCAAAAATGGTACCTATAAAAACTATAGCTCGTCCCGCAAAAAACAAGCCCTCATACAACTCCGTCGACAAAAAAATTAAAACGTTATGGTTCTCACAACTTGGCGACAGAAAAAATACATTCTTTTTACAAAAGTAATTTTATTGTGCAAAAAGTTGTAAAACATAAAAAAGTTCTATAAATGAGGTATCGCCGGAATCGTACTGACCCGCAGAATAAAGGTAACATGTAGTTTATAATGCGTGGTGAACTCTGTATAAAAAAAAAACAAAAAAAGCTGTGCCAGAATTGCGTTTTTTGGTTTACCTGGCATCCCAAAAAATAGGATAAAAGGTGATCAAAAAGTCACATGTACCCCAAAATGGTACCAATAATAACTACAGCTCGTCCCGCAACAAACCAGCCCTCATACCGCTACGTCTATGAAAAATAAAATTAGTTATGGCTCCAATAAGTCAGGAAATAAAAAAATATGCAGTTGTGCCCGAGGAGAACATTTCTTCTGTTTCAAGAGGCGATTTATCAAGGACCTAAAATTAGGGAACCAGGAAGGGAGGGCCCAATCATATCCGATGGAAGCGACGGTGCCCGTATTATACCAGGATAATACTTTCCCAGCAAAATTCCCCAAACTACAAAGGCGCGGAGTGTGGACCAAAAGGGGGATAAGAAATGACACCATTTATCAGTGCGACACCGGCCTGTGCAGAAAGGATTGCTTCACAGCGTAACACACATCTATGGATTATTTTTATTTTTTTATACCACCTGACTATGCCCCTTATATACTCCGCCCCGCTTACATGTACCCCCACATTATAAAACACCAGCAATACTCAAACAAATATAGTACCAAGCAAAATCCGCTCTCCAAAAGCCAAATGGTGCTCCCTCGGCCCTGAACCCTACAGCGTGCCCAAACAGCAGTTTCCTTCAACATATATGGCACCATCATACCCGTGAGAACCCTTTTAACAATTTTTGTGGTGTGTGTCTCCAGCGTCATAAGCTGGGCATGACATATTTGCCACTGAATGGCATATCTAGGGAAAAATATAAATTTTTAATTTGCACCATCCGCAGCGCATTCATTTATGGAAAAGACCTGTGGGGTGAAAATGCTCACTACACCCCTTAATAAATGCCTTGAGGGGTGCAGTTCCATAATGGGGTCACTTATCAGGGGTTTCTTTTTATTATTTCACATCTGAGCCTCTGCAGTTGTGAACCAAATTAGGCCTCCACTCCGCATGGTACTCTTCACTTCTGAGCCCTGTCATATGTCCAGACAAAAGATTAGGGCCACATGTAGGGTGTTTCTAAAACCGGGAAACACCGCATAATAATTAGAGAGCTGTCTTGTTATGGTGGCACAAGCCGGGCACCACATATTGGCATATCTATGGAAAAAAATCCCATTTTCACTCTGCAACATTGAGCGCACACTAATTTCTACAAAACACCTGCAGGGTTAAAATGCTTACTACACCCCTTGGTAAATGCATTGAGGGGTGTAGTTTACAAAATGGGGTCACTTCTGGGGGGTTTCCACTGTTTTGGGCCCACAGGTGCCCAGAAACCAATCCAGCAACATCTGCACTCCAAATGGCGGTCCTTCCCTTCTGAGCCCTGCCGTTTGCCCAAACAGCAGTTTATGACCACATATGGGGTATTGCCGTACTCGGGAGAAATAGCTTTACAAATGTTGGGTTCTTTTTTTCCTTTATTTGTTGAGAAAATGAAAAAAATTTGCGCTAAAGCTACGTCTTATTGAAGAAAAAGGACTGTTTTTATTTTCACTGCCTAATTCTAATAAATTCTATGAAACATCTGTGGGGTCAAAATGCTCACTACACCCCTAGATGCATTCTTCAAGAGGTGTAGTTTCCTAAATGGAGTCCCTTTTTGGGCGTTTTCATTGTTTTGTCCCCTCAGGGGCTTTGCAAATGTGACCTGGCCTCCGCAAATCATTCCTGCTAAATGTGATCTCAAAAAGTCAAATAGTGCTCTTTCCCTTCTAAGCCCTGCCGTGTGTCCAAACAGCCGTTTATTACCACATGTGGGGTATTGTTTTACTCGGGAGAAATTGCTTTACAAATTTTGTGGTGCTTTTTCTCCTTTAGTCCTTCTGGAAATGAGAAAAAATTAGCTAAACCTACATTTTCTTTGAAAAAATGTAGATTATTATTTTCAGGGCCTACTTCCAATAATTTCTGCAAAAAAACTGTGGTATCAAATCGCTCACTATACCCCTAGATAATTTCCTCAATGGGTGTTGTTTTCAAAATGGGGTCACTTGTGGGGGGTTTCCACTGTTTTGTCCCCTCAGGGGCTTTGTAAATGTAACATGGCCTCCGCAAACCATTCCTGCTAAATTTGAGTTCCAAAAGCCAAATGGCGCTCTTTCCCTTCTCAGCCTCGCCGTGTGTCCAAACAGCCGTTTATTACCACATGTGGGGTACTGTTTTACTCGGGAGAAATTTCTTTACAAATTTTATGGTGATTTTTCTCCTTTAGTCCTTGTGGAAATGAAAAAAAATTAGCTAAACCTACATTTTATTTGAAAAAATGTAGATTTTCATTTTCACAGCCTACTTGCAAAAATTTCTGCAAAAAACCTGTGGGGTCAAAATGCTCACTATACCCCTAGATAATTTCCTCAAGGGGTATAGTTTCCAAAATGGGGTCACTTGTTTGGGGTTTTCACTGTTTTGTCCCCTCAGGGGCTTTGTAAATGTGACATGGCCTCCGCAAACCATTCCTGCTAAATGTGAACTCCAAAAGCCAAATGGCGCTCTTTCCCTTCTCAGCCACGCCGTGTCTCCAAACAACCGTTTATTACCACATGTGAGGTATTGTTTTACTCGGGAGAAATTGCTTTACAAATTTTGCGGTGCTTTTTCTCCTTTAGTCCTTGTGGAAATGAGAAAAAAAATCGCTAAACCTACATTTTCTTTGAAGAAATGTTGATTTTAATTTTCACGGCCTACTTCCAATAATTTCTGTAAAAAACCTGTGCGGTGAAAATGCTCACTACACCCCTAGATAATTTCCTTGAGGTGTCTAGTTTCCCAGATGGGGTCACTTTTGGGGGATTTTGACTGTTTTGGCACCGCAAGAGCCCTTCAAACCTGACATGGTGCCTAAAATATATTCTAACAAAAATAAGGCCCCAAAATCCACTAGGTGCTCCTTTGCTTCTGAGGCCGGTGTTTCAGTCCAGTAGCACGCTACGGCCACATGTGGGATATTTCCTAAAACTGCAAAAACTGGGCAACAAATATTGAGTTGCATTTCTCTGGTAAAACCTTCTGTGTTATAAAAAAAATTGTATTAAAAATGTATTTCTGCAGAAAAATATGAAATTTGTAAATTTCACCTCTACTTTGCTTTAATTCCTGTGAAATGTTTAAAGGGTTAAGACATTTTCTAAATGCTGTTTTGAATACTTTGAGGGGTGAAGTTTTTAAAATGGGGTGACTTTTTTGGGGTTTCTAATATATAAGGCCCTCAAAACCACTTCACAACTGAACTGGCCCCTGTAAAAATAGCCTTTTGAAATTTTCTTGAAAATGTGAGAAATTGCTGCTAAAGTTCTAAGCCTTGTGAGGTCATAGAAAAATAAAAGGATGTTCAAAAAACGATGCCAATCTAAAGTAGACATATGGGGGATGTTAATTAGCAACAATTTTGTGTATTATAACTGCCTGTCTTACAAGCAGATACATTTAAATTGAGAAAAATGCTAATTTTTGCAATTTTTCGCTAAATTTTGGTGTTTTTCACAATTAAATACTGAACATATCGAGCAAATTTTGCCAGTAACATAAAGTCCAATGTGTCACGAGAAAACAATCTCAGAATCGCTTGGATAGGTGAAAGCATTCCGGAGTTATTACCACATAAAGTGACACATGTCAGATTTGAAAAATGAGGCTCTGTCAGGAAGGTCAAAAGTGGCTAAAGAGGGAAGGGGTTAACAATGTTTGATGTTTTGAATGTAACTTCTGCATTTGTTAGATAATTCATATACAATAGTGTGAGATGTTTTGAATGCTGCCCAAAGGGGGAATGTGCCAAGTAGTTGGCCCAGCATGTTGCCATTATGTATACCTTTTTGAAATGAGTATGACTTAAGTAAGTCCACAAGGGGGGATAAGCCCTTCTTTAAATACCTGGCTTCGATATAAAATGTCCTCAAATAAACAAAAGGTGGGAAATGCCATCTTGTCTAGAGTCCCCATCTTGATTATTTTGTAGTGAATAAGAAAGTCATTGCTTCATTAAGACAAGTTTGTATGTTTATCTTTGACCTTGATTTCCATGCAAGGCTTGGACAGAAGGAAAAGGGAGGGAGCGAGATAGGAGAGGGAGACATGCTCACATATGCATGTGAATATGTCTAACCCCATCTTAAAAGAATAATCTATTATATTCTTGCCAAGAGAGATAGGCTACCTGCAAACCCTGATGTATGAAGAATTATAATAATGCATTTGAAATGTATCGTATGTCTGTAATTGGTTGAATTTGAAATATTGTCACATTGCCTCTGATTGGTTAACCTCAAGCCTACACCCCTTTTGAATGCTATTATTGTAATTGAGTTTGCAATAAACCTCAGAGCAGTATTTTGAGCATACCAGCAGCGTCTGCTTGTTATTCCTCTCTCGATATACAGATAAAACATTATTTGAAACTGGATATATCACTGGAGGGCGGGTATCGGTTGACATACCCATTACAAATTTCAGTCTAATATATTTTGGCTCAGTTGTTGCGTCAACAGACATATTAACAGAGTTTGTCTCAACCAGACAATCTCTTCAGGAAAAGAAAACATCTAAAAAAAACATCTTACGAAATGTAGCATACCACTTATGCAGATTGTAGAACATGCTTGTTTGATTTAAAGCGTACCTAACTTTTCAGGTGGCTTTTCAGAATAAGCTGTCATATGTGTGTAAATGAGGAATAACACTATTTCTGGCCATTATATGACTTGTAATCTGCATAATTTAACAGTTTTCCCCTCTGTCTAATTCTCAGTTTTATCTGAACTAGTGGGCAGAGCCTAGTCTCCCCTCTCCATAGATGTGTATAGTGACACCCCTTCTTACCTCGTGCTGCCCATCAATTCTCCTCTGTAACCAAGAACGGACTTTGCCTGACAACAGGAGGTCGACAGCCGATTACAGGAAGGGAGACACCTAGTGGCAGTAACTTCACACAGAATTTGCATGGATAAAACAGCTACATTTTAACAGTAAGTAAATGACAAAGTTGTTTTATATCAGGTATACAGCGGTAAATTCATGGGTTCTCCCATTAACAGGCGACCATGTTTTTTTATTTTAACGAAGGCTACTTTAGATTTGCAACAGTTGTGGGATAAGAGTCTTAACACTTATGAAAGTAGGTGGCAGATATACTATAGGCATACTGTGCTGCAGATAATTGTCCACCTCCTCTTTTAACCGCATATAAAATAAACATAATGTGTTTACAGATATTTTTTGTTAAGTTTACAAGGGCAGAATAAACATATTTCTTAAATCACTATTGTGCTTACTGCAGAGTATAATATCCTTATTAATAAAATGGCTTGTATCCATGTAATAAGACATTCAAACAAAGGTGACACGTGATAAAGACCAAGTGATCTCATGAATAATTTAATGCTTAAAAGAGCCTTGAAAATATAATAATACAGTAAAATTCCTTTAGTCCACCACCAGGTGGTCTGGGAGTCCAATCAATTTAGCATGTGACAAGACTAGTCCCACTCCAGATTAGCAAATAGATTATCTGTTAATCCAGCCCTATACAATATTTTTGGGGCAGGGATTCCTCAGTAATTAGGACTCTATACTCTCCTCTGATGAAGTGTACAATGTATATATTTGTAGTGTCCATGCCGGGCTTTCACTACTACTGCGTACTATGAGGCCCACAATTGTAGCATAGTGCTCAGCATGGATACATGCATAGAATACTGAAACAAAGGAGAGTATAGAGTCCTATATGTATGTAAATTTGTATGAATATACGTATGCATATGTTTGTATGTATATGTTCATGTATGTATGTTTCTGTAAATATACCGATAGTCCAAAATGTCTGTTAATCCTGCACTTTACAGTTTGAACAATAAATATTTAATAAACTGCAATTCTACAAGATAGATGTATAATAATACTACAGAGGTACAAATGTTATATGTAAACACATATATAGCTACAATTGGAGAAATACTGTAGCTATGTATAGCAAGGGGCTCAGTTTAACACGGTTCAGTTTTATTATATTTTAAACAACCAAAGATCTACATAAATTGTGAACATTATTTAAAAGTTCAGAAGAACATCTGTCTTCATGAATCTTCTACCTAAGAAACAGTGACTGTAATTACCACACGACCACTATAATTACCAGTTTTGGAAGAAAGACTGTGAGTATAATAGAACAAGCCTGAAGGAAAGAAACATTAATTCAGTCTTCCTTTGGTGTTTAGCACTGATATTGTTGAATTCATTTGCAGACTTGTGTTTGGCTACACTGAATCAATAGATAACAGAAGAGGACAATATTTGATGCACTAGTCAATCATATTGATCTCAGAGTACTAAATGAGCAGCCGCAGACTTAGATTTCTGGGATAATTGTCACATTGTCATAAAAAGATTTATGTGTGCAATTTAAAAATAAGCCCTTTAAAATGGTATTGACCTGAACCGAATGTGATATCTGTCCAAAGATAGTTTAAAAGGTTAGAGAGCCCCTGCAGAGAAGATAAAACATTGGAGAATTCACTGGCAACATCCATTTTCATGATCCAGTTCATCAATTAGTACAGAGCTTTGGATAACAATTACCAGATGTCTCCAGATTTTTGAAGATTAGAAAACCAGCCAAGAATTAACAGCTCACCGAATTTGAGTCAGATTTTAAAATGGGATTTTATGTAGTATCCTTGCATGGGCCGAGTATCCATTGCAACCGGAATATTGTATCATAGCTTAGAAATTATTTTTTTGTATTTCACAGACACATACAACATGGAAAGGGTTTTTTAAGTGTCTCAAAGAGTAATTGTTGTTTCAGGTAAATTTTCAGAAGCAGCCGTTACGTGTGTGTACATGTGGAATAACACTATATTTCCTCTTTTTAATACCTTTATTGTAGGAAAAATTCACATATACATTTCTCTGTATGCATTCCTAAGTAAACAAGTTTGGCAGCATGTACAGTTAGGTCCAGAATTATTTGGACAGTGACACAATCTTCATGATTTGGGCTCTGCATGCCACCACATTGGATTTTAAATTAACCCCTTAACGCCGAAGGACGTATATATCCATCCTCAGCAGTTTCTAGTTCACGCAGGAGGACGGATATATCCGTCCTGTGATGCCGCGGGTACTGACACTGTACCTATGCGATCAGCGGCAGGAGCACGGCTGTTATACACAGCCAGGCTCCTGCTGCAACTGCCGGAATCAAAGCGCGCTCCAATTCTGGCAGTTCAACCCATTAAATGCCGCTGTCAATAGTGACAGCGGCATTTAATGTGTTTGACAGAGGGAGGGAGCTTCCTCTGTCACACCATCGGCGCCCCCGCAAAGAAATCGAGGGTTGCCATCGGGTTTCCATGGCAGCCGGGGGTCTAACAAAGACCCCCAGGTCTGCCTTCAGCATCTGCCTGTTAGGCGATGCCGGAGGCATGACCTAACAGATCGCCTGTCAGTTTTACACTGACAGGCAATAATACTTTGGTATACTAAGTATACCAAAGCATTATATATGCGATCAACAGATCGCATAGTGGAGTCCCCTGGTGGGACTAAAAAAAAAAATGTAAATCAGTTAAATAAAGTTTGTGAAAAAAAAAAAATATTACAGTGAAAATCAAATAAAACTACTTTTTTTGCCCAAAAAGTGGTTTTATTTAGTAAAAGTGTCAAAACAAATAACACATACACATATATGGTATCCCCGCGATCGTAACAACTTGACCAATAAAATGAACACATTAATTAAACTGCCGGATGAACGGCGTCCAAAAAAAACCCAAAAAACAACGGCAACATTTTCTCTTTAAATAAAAATTAATCTATAAATCCTATGTACCCCAAAATAGTACTAATTAAAACTACACATTGGCCCGCAAAAATCAAGCCCACATATGGCCACATTGACGGAAAAATAAAAAAATTATATTTCCTGGAATGCGGCGATGCAAAAACAAGTAATTTTCTTCTAAAAGGCTTTTTATTGTGCAAACGCAGGAAAACATATAAAACCTTTACATATTTGGTATCCCTGTAATCGTGCCGACCCATAGAATAAAGTTAACATGTAATTTACGCTGCATAGTAAATGGCGAAAATGTATAACGTGAAAATCAATGCTGGAATAGCTACTTATTTTCAATTCTCTGCTAAAATAAACTTAATAAAAGTTAATCAATATGTTATAAGCATCTAAAAATGGTACAATTACAAAATACAAGTCGTCCCGCAAAAAACAAGCCCTTATATGTCTATGTCGACGGAATAAAAAAAAGTTACGACTCTTGGAATGCGACCGTGAAAAAAACAAAAATAATCCTTTTTCATTAACGTGTAAAATGGCCTGGTCATTAATGGGATAAACAACAGATGCAATTGAAGTGTAGACTTTCAGGTTTAATTCAAGGGGTTGAACAAAAATATCCTGTGAAACGTTTAGGAATTGCAACCATTTTTCTACACAGCCTCCTCATTTCAGGGGCTCAAAAGTAATTGGACAAATTAACATTACCATAAATAAAATGTTTTTTTAAATACCTTGTAGAGAATCCTTTGCAGGCAATGACTGCCTGGAGTCTGGAACCCATGGACATCACCAAATGCTGGGTTTCCTCCTTTGTGATGCTTTGCCTGGCCTTTACTGCAGCTGTCTTCAGTTGTTGCTTGTTTGTGGGTCTTTCTGGCTTAAGTTTTGTCTTAAGCAAGTGAAATGCATGCTCGATCGGGTTGAGATCTGGTGATTGACTTGGCCATTGCAGAATATTCCCCTTCTCTGCCTTAAAAACTCCTGTATGTTTTGGGTCATTGTCCATCTTCACTGTGAAGCAACGTCCAATCAACCTTGCTGTATTTGGTTAAATCTGAGAAGAAAGTATATCTGTAATGTCGGGGTAGGGAGACAGACACGTGAGCCCTAATCTACCTGCCACTCAATCCCTGCCTACTTGCACGGCCCGTCCTAGGCGACAGTGTACAACTGGGCGACGGTCCCTATGCTCAATATGTGCACGACAGACAAACAGACAAGGGTACACAGAAGCTAAGGGAAATGGGGCAGTTGCCCACGGCAACACTGTGAGCAACAAGAGTAGTGAACGAGCCGAGTCAAACCAGGAGTGTACGTCGTACCAAACGCAGAGCAGGAGAGTAGTCAGTAAAGCCACGGTCAATATGAAGCAGAGGTCAATGGTAATAGCAGGAACAGCAGAGCCAGGAAACAAGAGAATCACAGGCAAAGGACAAGCAGCAAATGAAGGTATAAGTAGACCAAGGGCGGGAGCTAGAACCGTCTGGCCAGGCTGTGATAGGTTCTCCCACTCCTCAGCCTACCAGCCTAAGTGGTAGCAGAACGAGTCACCCTAGCAAACCTAGGCACAGATGCAGGCTGATTAACCACGGGCGTCGACACAGAAGCTGTGTCAGGCAAATCCTTTACAATATCCCTGATCAGTTCAGAATTCATCCGGCTGCTTCTGTCTTCAGTCACATCATCAATAAACACTAGTGACCCAGTGCCTTTGGCAGCCATGCATGCCCATGCTATTACACGGCTCCACCATGTTTTACAGAGGATTTCGTGTGCTTTGGATCATGAGCCGTTCCAAGCCTTCTCCATACTTTCATCCTCCCATCATTCTGGTACAGTTGAATCTTAGTTTCATCTGTCCAAAGAATGCTGTTCCAGAACTCGGCTGGCTTCTTTAGATGTTGTTTGGCAAAGTCTAATCTGGCCTTTCTATTTTTGAGGCTGATTAATGGTTTGCACCTTGTGGTGAACCGTCTGTATTTGCTCTCATGAGGTCTCCCCTTATGGTAGACTTATATACTGATACACCTACTTCAAAGAGAGTGTTCTTCACTTAGGTAGATGTTGTGAAGGGGTTTTTCTTCACCTTGGAAAGGATTCTGTGATCATCCACCACTTTTGTGTTCCGTGGACGTCCAGGTCTTTTGGAGTTCACAAAATCACCAGTGCACTGTTTTTTTTCAAGAATGTACCAAACTGTTGAATTGGCCACTCCTAACATTTGTGTTATCTCTCTGATGGATTTCTGCATTTTTTTTCAGCCTAACAATGGTCTGTTTCCCTTACATTGAGATCTCCTTTGACCTCATATTGTGGGTTCACAGCAACAGCTTCCAAATCCAAATGCCACACCTGGAATCAACTCCAGACCTTTTACCCGCTTAATTGATGATGGATTAACGAGGGAATAGCCCATGCAGCCCATTAAATAGCTTTTGAGATAATTGTCCAATTACTTTTGGTCCCTTGAAAAAAAGGCAGCTACATATTAAAGAGCTGTAATTAATCCTTACGTAAATTAGGATGTGAATACCCTCAAATTAAAACTGAGAGTCGGCACTATAAGCCCATATTGATTATATAACTGTATATTTAATATATTTTGGTAAACAGCTCAAATGCCAAAACTTGTGTCACTGTCCAAATAGTTCTGGACCTAACTGTATATACAGTTCCTTCTCAATAAATAAGAATATCATGAAAAAGTTAATTTATTTCAGTTATTCAATTCAAAAAGTGAAACTGATATATTATATAGATTCATTACACACAGAGTGATCTATTTCCAGCATTTTTTTTCCTTTTAATGTTGATAATTATGGCTAACAGTTAATAAACTCAAAATTTGGTCTCTCAGAAAATTTGAATATTATATAACCCCAATTTAAAAAATTATTTTTTAATACCGAAATGTTGGCATTCTGAAAAGTATTTACAGTATATGAACTCAATTCTTGGTCGGGCTCCTTTTGCATGAATTACTGCATCAATGCAGCGTGGCATGGAGGCGATCAGCCTGTGGAACTGCTGATGTGTTGTGGAAGCCCAGGTTGCCTTGATAGCGGCCTTCAGCTCGTCTGCATTGTTGGGTCTGGTGTCTCTCATCTTCCTCTTGACAATACCCCATACATTCTCTATGGGGTTTAGGTCAGGCGAGTTTGCTGGCCATTCAAGCACAGTGATACTGTGGTTATTAAACCAGGTATTGGAACTTTTGGCAGTGTGGGCACGTGCCAAGTCCTGCTGGAAAATGAAATCAGCATCTCCATAAAGCTTGTCAGCAAAGGGAAGCATGAAGTGCTCTAAAAATTCCTGGTACACGGCTGCGTTGACCCTGGACTTGTTATAACACAGTGGACCAACACCAGCAGATGACATGGCTCCCCAAATCATCACCGACTGTGGAAACTTCAAACTGGACTGCAAAGAAAATTGGATTGACGCCACTCCACTCTTCCTCCAGACTCTGGGACCTTGATTTCCAAATTAATTGCAAAATTTTCTTTTATCTGAAAACAGGACTTTGGACCACTGAGCAACAGCAGAGGCGTAGCATCCGGGGCAAAATTCAGATTGATGCCCCCCCCCAACTTATTTCCTGACATCTCCTTCCTCCTCACCATGTTTGCTTTCTCTACAAATCAATGAGGTGTAATTGTTTTAATATAACTCGAGCATAAAAGTATTTCTACATTTTACAAGCGATATAGTTATATAACGTAGTTAACATAAAAATGAATGGAAACAAAATAAATTAAGGAGGCCACACACAGCCCCCTGTAGATATTGCCACACACAGCCCCCCCTTGTAGTTAACACAATACACCCCCCCTGTTGTAGATAGCGCCACACAGCCGCCCTGGTAGATAGCGCCACACACAGCCCCCCTTTTAGATAGTGCCACACACATCCGCCTTGGAAATAACTACACACACACCCCCCTTCTAGAAAGTGGCACACATATCCCCCTTGTAGATAGCGCCACACACAGCACCCATTGTAAATAGTGCCACACAGCCCCCCTTGTAGATAGTGCCATACACAGCCCGCTTCCCCCCTTGTAGATAGCGGCATACTCCCCCCCCTTGTAGATAGTGTCACACACAGCTCGCTGCCCCTTGTAAATAGAGCCACACTCCCCCCCTTGTAAATAGCGCGACATTCCCCCCTTTTAAATAGCGCCACTCTCCACCCTTGTACTTAGTGCCACACTGTAAACAGAGCGGCGAGCGGTATCCTACCGCTACCACTCTCCACTCTGCCTGACGTCACTCACCGGAGGAGCCGAGGAGGTCATGCGGCGCAGGCAGCGGCGGAGTTACTTCTGACTAGGGTCGGTGACAGTCAGTGCCGGCCTTAGGTTTGATGGGGCCCTGTGTGGGACTCTCCATTGCCGCCCTCTACACAAACCAAAAATTAACCAAATATATAGACACACACATACAGGAACATATATACTGTACATACATAAAGACAGATATTTAGACATACAGGCAAATATACATACACACATTCTGGAATATATACACTACCGTTCAAAAGTTTAGGGTCACTTAGAAATTTCCTTATTTTTGAAAGAAAAGCACAGTTTTTTTCAATGAAGATAACTTTAAATTAATCAAAAATACACTCTTTACATTGTTAATGTGCTAAATGACCATTCTAGCTGCAAACATATGGTTTTTAATGCAATATCTACATACAGTGAAGGAAATAAGTATTTGATCCCTTGCTGATTTTGTAAGCTTGCCCACTGTCAAAGACATGAACAGTCTAGAATTTTTAGGCTAGGTTAATTTTACCAGTGAGAGATAGATTATATTTAAAAAAAAACAGAAAATCACATTGTCAAAATTATATATATTTATTTGCATTGTGCACAGAGAAATAAGTATTTGATCCCTTACCAACCATTAAGAGTTCAGCCTCCTCCAGACCAGTTACACGCTCCAAATCAACTTGGTTCCTGCATTAAAGACAGCTGTCTTAAATGGTCACCTGTATAAAAGACTCCTGTCCACAGACTCAATTAATCAGTCTGACTCTAACCTCTATAACATGGGCAAGACCAAAGAGCCTTCTAAGGATGTCAGGGACAAGATCATAGACCTGCACAAGGCTGGAATGGGCTACAAAACCATAAGTAAGAGGCTGGGTGCGAAGGAGACAACTGTTGGTGCAATAGTAAGAAAATGGAAGACATACAAAATGACTGTCAATCGACATCGATCTGGGGCTCCATGTAAAATCTCACCTCGTGGGGTATCCTTGATCCTGAGGAAGGTGAGAGCTCAGCCGAAAACTACACGGGGGGAACTTGTTAATGATCTCAAGTCAGCTGGGACCACAGTCACCAAGAAAACCATTGGTAACACATTACGCCGTAATGGATTAAAATCCTGCAGTGCCCGCAAGCTCCCCCTGCTCAAGAAGGCACATGTACAGGCCCGTCTGAAGTTTGCAAATGAACATCTGGATGATTCTGAGAGTGATTGGGAGAAGGTGCTGTGGTCAGATGAGACTAAAATTGAGCTCTTTGGCATTAACTCAACTCGCCGTGTTTGGAGGAAGAGAAATGCTGCCTATGACCCAAAGAACACCGTCCCCACTGTCAAGCATGGAGGTGGAAACATTATGTTTTGGGGGTGTTTCTTTGCTTAGGGCACAGGACTACTTTACCGCATCAATGGGAGAATGGATGGAGCCATGTACCGTCAAATCCTGAGTGACAACCTCCTTCCCTCCACCAGGACATTAAAAATGGCTCGTGGCTGGGTCTTCCAGCACGACAATGACCCGAAACATACAGCCAAGGCAACAAAGGAGTGGCTCAAAAAGAAGCACATTAAGGTCATCGAAAACTTATGGATGGAGCTGAAGATCCGAGTTGCCAAGCGACAGCGTCGAAATCTTAATGATATACAGATGATCTGCAAAGAGGAGTGGGCCAAAATTCCATATAACATGTGTGCAAACCTCATCATCAACTACAAAAAACGTCTGACTGCTGTGCTTGCCAGCAAGGGTTTTGCCACCAAGTATTAAGTCTTGTTTGCCAAAGGGATCAAATACTTATTTCTCTGTGCACAATGCAAATAAATATATATAATTTTGACAATGTGATTTTCTATTTTTTTAAAAAATATCATCTATCTCTCACTGGTAAAATTAACCTAGCCTAAAAATTCTAGACTGTTCATGTCTTTGACAGTGGGCAAACTTACAAAATCAGCAAGGGATCAAATACTTATTTTCTTCACTGTAGGTGTATAAAGGCCAATTTCCAGCAACCATCACTCCAGTGGTCTAATGGTACATTGTGTTTGCTAACTGTGTTAGAAGGCTAATGGATGATTATAAAACACTTGAAAACCCTTGTGCAATTATGTTAGCACCGCTGTAAACAGTTTTGCTGTTTAGAGGAGCTATAAAACTGACCTTCCTTTGAGCTAGTTGAGAATCTGGAGCATTACATTTGTGGGTTCGATTAAACTCTCCAAATTGCTAGAATAAGAGAGCTTTCATGTGAAACTCGACAGTCTATTCTTGTTCTTAGAAATGAAGGCTATTCCATGCGAGAAATTGCCAAGAAACTGAAGATTTCCTACAACGATGTGTACTACTCCCTTCACAGGACAGCACAAACAGGCTCTAACCAGAGTAGAAAGAGAAGTGGGAGGCCCCACTGCACAACTGAGCAACAAGACAAGTACATTAGAGTCTCTAGTTTGAGAAATAGACGCCTCACAGGTCCTCAACTGGCAGCTTCATTAAATAGTACCCGCAAAACGTCAGTGTCAACGTCTACAGTAAAGAGGCGACTCCGGGATGCTGGCCTTCAGGGCAGAGTGGCAAAGAAAAAGCCATATCTGAGACTGGCTAATAAAAGGAAAAGATTAATATGGGCAAAAGCACACAGACATTGGACAGAGGAAGATTGGAAAAAAGTGTTATGGACAGACGAATCGAAGTTTGAGGTGTTTGGATCACACAGAAGAACATTTGTGAGATGCAGAACAACTGAAAAGATGCTGGAAGAGTGCCTGACGCCGTCTGTCAAGCATGGTGGAGGTAATGTGATGGTCTGGGGTTGCTTTGGTGCTGGTAAAGTGTGAGATTTGTACAAGGTAAATTTTGAATAAGGAAGGCTATCACTCCATTTTGCAACGCCATGCCATACCCTGTGGACAGCGCTTGATTGGAGCCAATTTCATCCTACAACAGGACAATGACCCAAAGCACACCTCCAAATTATGCAAGAACTATTTAGGGAAGAAGCAGGCAGCTGGTATTCTATCTGTAATGGAGTGGCCAGCGCAGTCACCAGATCTCAACCCCATAGAGCTGTTGTGGGAGAAGCTTGACCGTATGGTACGCAAGAAGTGCCCATCAAGCCAATCCAACTTGTGGGAGGGGCTTCTGGAAGCATGGGGTGAAATTGCTCCCGATTACCTCAGCAAATTAACAGCTAGAATGCCAAAGGTCTGCAATGCTGTAATTGCTGCAAATGGAGCATTCTTTGACGAATGCAAAGTTTGAAGGAGAAAATTATTATTTCAAATAAAAATCATTATTTCTAACCTTGTCAATGTCTTGACTATATTTTCTAGTCATTTTGCAACTCATTTGATAAATATAAGTGTGAGTTTTCATGGAAAGCACAAAATTGTCTGGGTGACCCCAAACTTTTGAATGGTAGTGTACATACAGGTAAATATATAGACGTACAGACACATATACACACATACACCGGCAGATAAATACACAGACAGGAACATATACAAATACATAAAAGACACATGTATAAAAGCTCAAAGACACATTCACAAACAGACCCAAATATACACAGTACCGATAATGTAGTAGATTTCACATGCAGTCCTATGTAACACCACAGATAACACAGTGATAACTCTCTGAGTACAGATAATGTTGTAGATTATAACTATACCCACAGACACATATAAACACACACACACACACACACACACACACACACACACACACACACACACACACACACACACACACACACACACACACACACACACACACAGAGGCATATATATATAAGGGCAACAGAGTATATAAGGGGCAGCAGGGTATATAGGGGTCAGCAATGTATATATGTGCAGCAGGGTATATAATGGGCAACAGTGTATATAGGGGCAGCAGAGTATATAGGTGCAGCAGGGTATATAAGGGCAGCAGGGTATATCATGGGCAGCAGTATATATAAGGGGCAGCAGGGTATATAGGGGAGCAGGGTATATAAAGGGCAGCATGTTATATAAAGGGCAGCAGGATATTTAGGGGACAGAAGGGTATATAGGGGCAGCAGGGTATATAGGCGCAGCAGGGTATATAGGCGCAGCAGGGTATATAGGGGCAGCAGGGCATATAAGGGGCAGCAGGGTATATAATGGGCAGCAGCGTATATATAAGGCGCAGAAGGGTATATAGGGGCAGCAGGGTATATAAAGGGTAGCATGTTATATAAGGGGCAGCAGGATATATAGGGGACAGAAGGGTATATGGGGCAGCAGGGTATATAGGGGGAAGCAGGGTATATAGGAGGAAGCAGGGTATATAGGAGGCAGCACAGATATCTGCATTTTATCTGTTCTACTTTAATATTGAACACACACTTTTACAAAGAGACATAAACACATGCAGAGACATATACACACATACACACACACACACACACACACACACACACACACACACACACACACACACACACACACACACACACAATGTAACATACACATACAAACACAGAGACACATACTGTATACACACTACATACACATATACACACAGACACTCACCATGTCTCCTTGCTGACAGGATCACAGGTTTCTTGCAAGACGGGCTGTGGGCGGAGCTTCCTCCTCTGCTCCTCGGCTGTTATTTACTTTGTGTGTGTAACAGCAGAGCACAGAGTAGAGGCAGGGCCCAGTGGCACCCCCTACATGCTGGGAGGGTGCAGTGCCTTCTGTGCTCACACACCCCTAAGGCCGGCCCTGGTGACAGCCCGGGAGTGGACCAGTCCAGTCACCTGACCTGAATCATTTGACCTCACGTCACTGACGTGAGGTCAGGTGACAGGTCAGGCGACTGGACTGGTCCACTCACTGGCCGTCACAGACCCCAGTCAAAACATGCATGGACTCCTGGCTCTTCCTAAAGCTGATCGCTGCTGCAGGTGTCCGACATACAGGGTGCTTATCAGCAGTGATCAGCTGCTGTGCGGTGCCCCCTTCCCTTCAACCTAGTTGCGCCCGGGTCACATGCCCCGCCTGCCCCCCTAGCTACGCCCCTGGCAACAGACCAGTCCTTTTTCTCCTTAGCCCAGGTAAGAAGCTACTGATGTTGTCTCTGGGTCATGAGTGGCTTGACACAAGGAATGTGACAGTTGTAGCC